>NC_047520.1:6955073-7255073 GCF_902827115.2 Pseudochaenichthys georgianus | reverse complement strand
GGGTTAATCGGAACATGAGAGTACACAGGTACAGACAGAGAGAAGGAAGAAGTAAGATGTCCCCCGACAAACTAAGCCTATATCAGCAAAACTAGGGGCTGAATCTAATCAGCCCTAACTAGGGTTGGGTATCGTTTGAATTTCCACGATTCTGATTCCGATTCTACTTTTCGATTCCGGTTTTTAGCGGTTCTCAATTCCGATTCTTTGAGGGGCAAGGTAAAAAAAATGATTACGTTCTTGTTGAGAAAAACAAGCATATCTGCCTTCTCAGGCATACCAGGAAGAAATGTTTGAACATTTTAAAGCAAAATGCTTCAATCTGGTGCACTTTAAGCAGAATTACTAGAGACTAGATCTAGGGGGTACAACTCTAAACACCCATATGAAAAAGATCGGTTTACATTTGAATCATTAAATAAGTAGGTAAGCATAACCAATAACCCATAGCCAATAACAAATACGTGTAACGTATTTTATGTTTGTTGTTCAATCATATCTTATTTTACTATTTTATTTATGCATATTTTTTTATCTCTCCCTGGAGAATAGCTACAGCATTTATATCACAATTTAATCGGAGTGATCCAGTCATCTCGATGAGCGTTCGGCTGTGAATAAACGACTTGTGTTTTACTTTTAGGCTGTCTGAAGGTATGGACAGCTATCAAAGCTACTATACATCACATTAAGAACGATGTACAAATGAAAGTCGGACACACATATATAATTTAAACGATTTATTCAAGTTTTCAATATTTTGAACAGGCATCCACACAGTCACCTACTTTGTAATGTTCGATACCTCCCTGTAAGCGTCACGATATCCACCTCTCACCCACAACCTCACATACGAGTACTGAATGTGCATCAAAGTGATCTTAGGAAGGCAGATATAGCAAAAGATGAACGTAAACGACAAACGAGGCGATCAACATGGTAAGTCAACAATGGGTCCTCAATGTACACGCCCCGGATTCCTATGACGAAAATAATAGAATGTCGCCAGTTGTCATGACTCAAGTTATACTGCAACACCGGTTCCAGTGCACCCTCCCTTTCTCCCTCGCTCACGCGCACTTTGGCTGTGAGCTGCGGGTGCCAGATAAGCCAACATCCCCCATTTTCATCACTTGCAGCGCCCATCGTACAGGGCGAATGAAACGTGTAACCGGGGTGAAAAAGGGTGTTACATTTACTTAATTATGAATGTTGTTACATCAAGGCCGAACATTTTGTATGAGCACCAACGGTCAAAACATTTGTTTTCCCTCCCAGAGCTGTCAGCGCAGCACCTCCACAGATCTGGCGCCCTAGACGAACATCTATAACGCCAGTGCAACGGGCCGGCCCTGGTCTCAGGTTACACTGTAGGAAGTATAGGTACAACGCTACATTTCCCGCCCCGCTGCAGTCATGCAGTAGGCTACGGAGAGCGGCGAGAAACATTTCCTCAGGCATCGAAAAGCGGAACCGAAATTCACATTTCTAAATGATGCCGTTGGAATCGAAATGTTGGAACCGGTTCCGAACCCTAGCCCTAACTATAAGCTTTATCAAAAAGGAAGGTCTTAAGCGCACTCCTAAAAACGGATAGGGTGTCTGCCGCCCGAACACAAACTGGAAGCTGATTCCACAAATGTGGAGCTTGATAAGAAAAGGCTCTGGCTCCCATTGTACTTTTAGAGACTCTAGGAACAACCAACAACCCTGCATTCTTGGAACGCAATGCCCTAGTAGGACAGTAGGGTATAATGAGTTCTTTAAGGTAAGATGGCGCCTGCCCATTAAGGGCTGTGTAGGCGAGAAGAAGAATTTTAAATTCTATCCTGTGTTCTATAGGGAGCCAGTGTAAGGCAGCCAGAACAGGAGTAATGTGGTCCCTTTTCCTAACTCTGGTTAGTACACGAGCTGCAGCATTTTGAATCAGCTGAAGCGACTTGACTGACTTCTTGGTACTCCCTGATAATAAGGAGTTACAATAATCCAGCCTTGAAGTAACAAATGCATGGACTAATTTCTCTGCATCGTTTTGAGGCAAGATATGCCTGATTTTTGCAATGTTACGTAGATGGAAGTAGGCGGTCCTTGAAATTGATTTTATGTGGGCGTTAAAGGATAAATTCTGATCAAATATAACACCAAGATTCCGTACAGTCTCACTGGAGGCCAAATTAATGCCATCCATAGTTAGTATATCTTTAGATAATTTGTTTCGTTGATTCTTCGGGCCAAGTACAATAACTTCAGTTTTGGTCGTGTTTAACATCAAAAAGTTTAAGGTCATCCACGTTTTGAAGTCCTTAAGGCAGTCTTGAATTGTATTTAGATGATTAATTTCATCAGGCTTGATTGATAAATATAGTTGAGTATCATCTGCATAACAATGAAAGTTTACAGAATGATTCCTTATAATATTGCCTAACGGAAGCATATATAATGTGAACAAAATAGGTCCGAGCACTGAGCCCTGTGGCACTCCATGGCTAACTTTGGTTTGCGTGGAAGATTCATCGTTAACACGTACAAACTGAGAGCGTTCAGATAGATAGGACCTAAACCAGCCTAAAGCAGTTCCCTGTATGCCAACTAAGTGCTCTCGTCTTTGCAATAAGATATCATGATCGATAGTATCAAATGCAGCACTGAGATCGAGCAAAACAAGAATAGAGACAAGTCCCTTGTCTGAGGCTATTAGAATATCATTTGTGACTTTAACCAGAGCTGTCTCTGTGCTATGATGTGTTCTAAAGCCAGACTGAAAATCTTCAAATAAATCATTGTTTTTTAAGTAATCACACAGCTGTTTTGCGACCGCTTTCTCAAGAATCTTTGAGAGGAACGGAAGATTAGAAATAGGTCTATAGTTGGCTAAAACCTCTGGATCGAGGTTGTGCTTTTTAAGAAGCGGTTTTATCACTGCTACTTTGAATGATTGTGGAACATAGCCTGATAATAAAGACATATTCATAATATTTAATAAAGAAGTGCTAATTAATGGAAAAACTTCCTTCAACAGCTTAGTTGGAATTGGGTCTAACATGCACGTTGATGGTTTAGAAGAGAGAATCATTGAATTTAATTGTTCAAGGTTTATGGCTGAAAAGCATTCTAGTTTACTATCTAGTGTAATATTAGAACTTACGTTTCCGGGAGCTGTTGATAACACTATACTGGTCAAAGGCAAGAGGTCATTAATTTTGTTTCTAAGAGTAACAATTTTATCATTAAAAAAGCACATAAAATCATTACTACTGAGTGCTATGGGAATAGAAGGCTCAATCGAGCTATGGCTCTCTGTCAGCCTGGCTACAGTGCTGAAAAGAAATATTGCATTATTCTTATTCTCATCTATTAATGAAGAGTAGTAGGCTGCTCTCGCTTTACGCAGTGCTTTCTTATATTCATTGAGAGTAATATGCCAAATTAAACGAGATTCTTCAAGTTTAGTGGAACGCCATATCCTTTCAAGTTGTCTAGACTTTTGCTTTATTTTGCGGGTTTCGGCATTATGCCATGGAGCTAATCTATGTTGTTTTATTTTCTTCTTTTTCAAAGGAGCAACAGAGTCTAATTTTATTCGCAGCGCATCTGTAGCACTATCAACAACATGATCAATTTGGGGTGGTGTACATTTTGTATAAGTTTCCTCCCTTACATGCGAGTTAAGTATTGGTGGAATCTCTTCCTTAAATTTGGCTATAGCACTAACAGATAGGTTTCTGCTGCAGGAGCTTTTGACTAATGCTTTGTAGTCTCGTAATAGTACTTCAAAAGTTACTAAGAAATGGTCGGATAAAGCAGGATTATGCGGTTCGACTAATAGTTGCTCAATTTCAATACCATAAGTCAGAACAAGGTCGAGAGTGTGATTATAGCAGTGGGTTGGTTTATTTACACTCTGACAGAAACCAACAGAATCTAATATAGAGTTAAATGCAACAGTAAGGCTATTTTTATCATCGTCAACATGAATATTAAAGTCACCTACGATAATTACTTTATCTGTTTTAAGAACCAAAGTTGATAAAAACTACTATAAAAATAAGGACCTGGTGCACGATACACTGGAACAAATACGATTGGCTGCAAAGTTTTCCAGGTATAATTTAATTTTGGTTTAGTATTGATAAGTAAACTTGAGTCAAAGATTGCTGCAACTCCACCTATAATCTGATATTAAATCATTTACCAATATTGCTTTAGATGCTAGAGATCTTATGTTTAAGAGACCACATTTAAACTTCCTGTTTTGTTGCACTGTAGTAGTTGTTACATTTACTTTTATTAGGTTATTATTAGGGCTGTCAAACGATTAAAATGTTTAATCAGATTAATCACAGTTTAAAAATTAATTAATCATGATTAATCACCATTCGAACTATGTCCAAAATATGCCATTTATTTATGTATATTGTTGTGGGAATGGAAAGATAAATGAAAGAAGGCGGATATATCCATTTAACATACAGTATCTATGTTTATTATAACATTTTTCTGCAAGTCAAAATGAAAGACAACCCACACACCTATCAATCATCAAACCGTGGGGTCTTAATTCATGGAAAGTCGACAGGGGGGGGGCTAGTGGAGTACTTCGTGACCACAGAGTGTGAACGTTGTGATCAGCTGTTTTAGCGCAGTTCTCCAGTGAAGGGGGGAGTTTCCCTCCGCAGCCGGTTGGCGTAGTTTTGGCACAGTTCCGTTGTACAGACCGACGTTAACAGCAGCCCTGTCTGTGCACACGGAGACCGACTCTGTCGTCCGGTGATCTAACCGCCTTCTGGAAAAGCTTCACAAGTACGTCGGTAAGCAAATGCGCTTTGTGACACAAGTGACGGTACGCATTTCAGATTACGCACATAACCTGCGTACCAGTTATGTGCACCCCTGTACCAGAGCCATATTATTACTATTATATGGCTCTGCCCTGAACTACAGCAAAAGTATTCTCCGTCGGGACTTCCTGCAACAACACCACGCCGTTATCAAAGATGTTCTATTGAGAAGACGATCACTACGTGACAAAAGTTTTCAAAACCGTGGCTACTGAAATCAATCTTACTAACTGCTGTCTGTGCAATTTACTCCGCGCGAGTTGGCAGACTTTATTTTGCTTACTTTAACATCATTTTACATGGTGGGGCTAAGCCATTTCTTGGTATGGGTGTAGCCTACCCCAGCCATACCCTGGCGCTGCCACTGGTGGCATGTATGGGGCGGGCCATTCTGCACATGCGTTAAATGCGTTAAATATTTTAACGCAATTAATTCAAAAAATTAATTACCGCCGTTAACGTGATAATTTTGACAGCACTAGTTATTATGTATGACCTCTATTACTGTAGATTTTACCTTAAATTGTCCTTGGGCAGACACACACACCGTTAATATTGGGTATTTTATTGGGTTCGGGATTCCTATGGATGACTTCCTAAGAGAGAGCGCAGAGAAGCGTGTAAGACTGCGACTCCGCCTCCTGGTCTCAACTCCAGTTTGTCATGGATTAAGTCCACAAAGCCCTGAAATGTTTGCCGAAATGAGATCTGCACTTTCCAAAGTAGGATGAATGCCGTCTCTCTTAATCAGACCAGGTTTTCCCCAGAAGGCTGTCCAATTATTTACGAAGCCCACATTGTTTGCTGGGCACCACCAAGACAGCCAGAGCTGAAATGATGACATGCGGCTATACATGTCATCATTGATCAGATTGGGGAGGGGACCAGAGAAGATTACGGTGTCCGACATTGTTTTAGCATAAATACACACCGACTCCACATTAAGTTTGGTGCATTCTGATTGGCGTAAACGAACAAGTTAAGTAATCGTATAGGTTGTATCTCAATTCCAACCATCTGCCATCGTCTGCCGATTTTCTTTTAGCTTTTTATTTGCTAAAAATGTAACTGTTAACTGATTGTAAACTTGCAACTTGTTGAGAAATCAAACATAAAGGTTGTATCAACTCCAACTTCATTCTCACGTCTTAAAATACTGATCACACTGTAAACAATTACTGCCACACGGAAAAAGACGTCTTCAATTGGACAACGGGAAACAGGAACCCCAAAAAGATTTTCTGATGTGGAGGCTTATCGGTCTCAAAAAGGAATGGCGTATGAGATTGATATTACTATAACAAACTGTTTCTCCTACTGATTAAAAGTGGAATTCATTAGCAATAAAATGCAACCTTTAATTTGATTAATATAATATACTCAGTGTTGAAGAAGGAGGTTATATCACTCTTTGGTGGAACCCCTTGTACCATTTCTAATTAATTGCATTACTTGAAGTTAGTAGTACTTAGTTACTTAGCACTGATATACAGAGGGCATGATTTAGAGGGGTTTTCTAATCCCTGGAAAATACAAATACATATTTGCTGTATTGCTTGAGTATTTGTTGTTATTATGAATTGTTGATCATGCTGATAGTGTCCTTGTGGATGCTTTGGCCAGATATGACTTAATTCAGAGGACTAAATCTGAGGCTTCAAGCAGCGCAGCACCCAGTGATAAAATAATGTTTTTGAAGGTGCTTGTGAAGTGCATAGGCTTACATCACCAACAGACGGTCTCATGCTAAGCAACAAGCTGCTCAAAGTTGCCTGGGTAGTAGATAATGACTATTTGCTCTTCCAACAGCTTTTGCTGACATGCCAAACGCTCTTCACTGAGAGTTTTCAAGCCACACAAACAAGAGAAAAAGACAACTGTGGACAACGGCCACATTATGCTGCAGCACTGAGTGTTGTTCACTTCAGCGGCCATTTGTATGTGCGCTATTTCAGCCTCTCACCCTCAGCATGTGATGATTCATGCCATGAAGCACACAGATAAAAAGACTCGAAAGGTTTTCAAGAGCTTTCCACTTATTTCTGTACTTTGCAGTGCAGGGTCAGGAAGGGCAGGGTCATGGACAACAACCGTTACAAACTTTCCACTCGGCGCAGTCTATACCAACAGGATCATATAATGGATGATTTGGATTGAAGGAATACTAACAGCGCTGGAAGCTCTGGGACTTCTTCTTTTGGGTTGGCTCGTTATCATTTGTTCACCTTGTTAGCCTTAAAACATGGCCAAAGTTCTGTTAGCAAGACTTCCCTCTGCTGTAATCAATGCAGTTGGACAGTTCGGAAGGAAGCCAAGCATAAACACAGAAGCAGCCTCAGAAGTGAAGCACCACGTTTTGAGGGATGTTGTAGCTCTTGTTCTGCATTTTCCCCAATACACGTGTGAAATCATTGGCTCAAGGTGGTCAGATTGTTCCACTGTTTCAGCACCTCTTCAGCCCTCATGTTAGATCCCTCTCACTGGTGGCAGGTGCACAGCATGTAAGAACCCTTAAACACACAGCCAGTAAAACACAAGGGTTTGTTTCCACTCTCACTGTTGTGTGTTGATGAGTCATTGGCAGCAGGACATTTAACTGTGGTGTGTGACATTCATAGTTGTGTAAAACATGCAAGTTTGTTCTCATTTCACAATTAGGTTGTTAAAGGATAATACATCAATGACATTCACAATCATTTAGTTTGTAAAAGTTGCATTTAATTGTAAACACTTGGAATTCTTGGAAGCTTGCTTATTGTTGATACTATAAATGTTACCAGCTAAAACTTAGAATAATGTCAAAGTAAAGGCAGATGAACAGAGACAAGAAGATGCTAGTTTCCAGTTGGGTTCAAATACTAGAAGAGAAACTTGTGTTGTTGCCTGAAAATAATGTTGGAAGGTGAAATGTCAACTCGTAACCCAGACTGTCCCTTCAGCACCATGTCTATGTGCACATTATATTTGGAGATAGTGGAGGCACAGAATATGCAGGCAGCTCCTCTTCTGCCTTTTTACCTTTGACGGTTCTTCCATGCAAAAGCCACTTTAACAAAGTTATTGCTACCTGTGCCAAGAAGGCTATGTTTTCCGTTTGTCTTTCATTCAAGTATTGAGGAAACACATGATAGATAAACAAATCGTTTTTCGCTAAACCTAATGAGATCAGGCATTTGATGTTTGGCCTTGCACTGATTGCCTTTCTAGTTATACATGTTACAATAATAGTAACAAAGATGTGAAGTGAATTAGAATATCTGATGATCGTAGGCAACTGTAGCACTTCTAGTTATTGTCTGTCATGAATGTATGTCCACTTACTCTTAAAGAAAATATGTGACTCTTTAGCCCTTAGGTGGATCTGTGTTCACTAGCTTGCTACTGGCAGTTATTTAGTTCTATATGAAACCCCTTTCACATAAACAAAGTAGTTTGATCCATTGTTAATATTATAACAAATATGAATCAGTGCAGCCCTAACTCATCCCTATCAACCAGAAGGTGCCACAGTATATGCAATACATGACACAAAGTGAAAGTGGGGTGCTCACAATTGCAATATTAGGTACTTCAATGATTAATGATGAAGACATAACACAGATGGACTGCATAGTTTCCAAACTGCCAAATCTCGTTTTGACGAAATTGATACTTCTTGAAGCGTGAAGATGGAACAGAGTAACTCAACCTGCAGTAACGCTTCAAGCGACGGCGTACAAAGTCTCTCTTTAATGTCCAATCTGGCCATCCAAGCATTGTTAACGACATTATTCTTGGAAGTAATGAAACATGTACGTGCGTTCCTGGATACGTAGTGTCGTACATTCAAATTCAAACTAATTTAGCTTTAAAAGAGTTCCCCCCCGGCTAGAATAACCTGTGACATCCCTGTATGAATGAACCATGCCGGCCACGGTTGTTCCTTTTTTCCAACAACTCAAATGCAAAGCTTGTCTCTGAGCTTGGCCTCTCTCATAACTGGAGGGTAAAGTATTCCCTCGAAAAACAACACACACTCTGAACTACAATACCGCCTGTGTATACGAGCTGCTGATGGCGCAGCCTTGAAGAAAAAGAGCAGAACGAACATTTCATATGACCACCGCAACTGTCACTTTCCCCAGTGGCTAACAGATGGCTTTTAACTCAATATAAGTATTCCCCGGAGGCCAACCGTCAGACCAGTCATAGTTGGAACGCTGCATAGTGAAGAAATGGACGCCCAATGATGAAAACACAAGATGATGGTAGGTCAAGAATAGCAAGCAGACCCTCGTATCTATTCACAGACTGAGACGGAAATTAATGAGGTTTGCTAGCATGTCACAGGCATGGCTGAGGAGCAACTAGCTGGTGTCAGGAAATCATTTATGGGGAGGTGTCGACTTCATGGATTACTCTCCAACATTCCTGTAATGGCCACTGACTGGGCGGCCTGCAAGGCTCATAAAACACATCAAACCCACCCTACACATCTTTTCTCCCGGGTGCGCATCTGAAGGCCCCATAAATCGCAGACTAAAGGCCATGGTTCAGCAGATGACCCCCAGCACAAACACTTTCCCGCACTCATTATATTATCCTTCCTAGATGTGTGTCCCATGTTGGCTGCATCTCATCGAAGCATCTTCCGTGTGTTTGCCTTGGACCCTCGATAATTAACCACCTCACGAACGTGGCATTTCAATGTGTCTCAGGATTACTCGTTCCTCCCGTGAATCCGGGCCCGGGGTGGGACAGGGAGCAGTTATAATTATGATAAGTGATTTGTGCCTACTCGTGCGACTCCTCGAGTTAGGCCTCTTTGAAGTCCTTCACTTAAATGCTTCGCTTGTTAAGTTCTGCTAAGCCTCTCTAATAAAGACACTCCGTACGGCTCTAATAATGCAACTTTCTCTTCAAATAGATTTTTTTTATTCCAGTAATTGGTGTTTTATAGTAAATTAGATTGTATTAGGGCAAAGTCACTTGATCTAAACTCAAGATGTGGAATTCAAGTGTGTTTCAGTGCAATTGGAGAGATAAGGATGGAGAAAGGGACAAATGAGATGAGCAGTATCACCCACCAGTAGGGCTGCACAGTGAACCGGAATTATTCAAATCGCTATAAGTATTATGGATCTGCAGAGATACCCGCCTACAAATCATGTTCTTGTTTTAAAGCTTTTTTTAACAACTTAGTGAAGGAGGAAAAATAAATATATTTTAAATGATATAAACTCCAAATATTTTTTTTAATAACAATAATGCCCCCAAATAATTAGTTAAATAAAAACATAATTTAAAATGAATTTAAAAGTATTTTACAGACTTAAGAAAATGAGTTGTTTGAAATGGATCCTGGTTAGGAATCTATGATCACGTTACTTAATGTTTTCAATGATATGGACACATCCCCCCCCCAATGGTGCTGCGCTACCCACCGGGTGGCTTTCCTAATGGTTATCTTTCCTTCACTTCTCCTGTTGTCCCTTTTCAGAACTCAGTTTGAAATGGAGGCTGGCGGGCATGCATTTCATGTGCAAAAGGTAGATTGCTGACTTTGCATAGGACTCTAAAGATAGAGGATGATGTATGGATGCAGGGAGTGAGGGGGAGGAGGGTGGAGGAACACCGCTGAACTCTCCCTTCTCTTCTCCTGGAAGCGGGCCAAGATCAGACCCGTTAATGATGCAGTGTTGCCAAGTGGCAGACTTTTTGGAGGCTACCTGCCACATATCTCTCACTTTCAGAGCTTTAGGCTGGGGAGGGGGGTGCACCTCACTACTACATGTCAGCACAGGCACTGGCAGGTGCCATGTGGCGACGAGTGCAATCGTCAGTACCCATCTTCCTCAAATTGGCCCCCTCGATGAGTATCACACAGTCCGGTGGCGAGGTATAACACTGTGAGAGCGCTGGAACATTGTGCTCCAATTATGTCTTGTCCTAATACCGGACATTCTGGCAGGAGTCTCTTCATTCCTCAGGTGTCATTGATGTGCTAAAATGCAGCATCCATATTTGTTTGTATGGCTGCTTGAGGAGTCTATCTGTATTGGGTGCATGCGTGTAAGAAAAGAGTATATTATCACAATTCTCTCTCCACTCATGGGAAGAGCCATCACGTTTGGAAATACAGTTGTGACTCACACGGGTTTGGAGTTTATGGACTTTATATTTTAAGCCAGAAAAGCTGCTATACTTCCTCCCCCCACAACACACTGTATAGTATAACTGATGTAGTCATTACTTGTATTAGTTTTTTAGTAATGGGAGACTTTCAGCTCATAATCATCAATACATTTTCGCTGTATTTAAACCAATGCTATGTAACTTTTGAAGGACAGTCTTCCCCTTTTAAAACAAAGGTCATTTTAATTAGCAATAAAACAACAAGCATGTTTGTGTTGAAGATTACCTCGGTCCAACTCACGGTGAAGGAAAAGCGTCATGCAATTGAATGTACGACAGCGTGCTCAGTAAGTGGGAGAGCTCATACCCGTATCAGAAGTGTTTGTGTGGGTTTGCTGAAAGCGAAGCGGCTACGACATGGATCACTTCTCCCCCTCCCTCTCTCTGTCTCTCACCCCCTCCCCACACCTTTTCTTTCTCTTGCTTCAATCTCCGTAATGCAGAGAAGAGCCCTGAGCTCTTTTACGTGCAGACACAAACGGAAAGCTGCATTAAGGCCACAGAAGGGAGATTTCATTGGAGAAGGAAACTGATGAGGGGAAACCAGAGCAGAAACATGTGGACGAATTTCTCTGCCTCACCTCAACAAAGTGAGCCCTGTAAAAATACAAACCCCTGTCTGCTGGCTCTGATTTTCACAGGACATTAGGAACAGTAGCACGGTGTAATTGAGTACTGTTTAATATTCCCTCAGCAGTATCTTACAGGGAAACTCTTTCTCTTATATTCTCTTGATATGGAGAGCAGCCAGAAACTAAAGCAAAATGCAGTGTTCAAAATAGTTACGAGGATGTTGGTTGAGTGTGGGAAAGTAAGCATATAGGTGAATCACTATTTCTGAGTCACTGGCCCTGTCTTGCATTGTACGGGGACGCGTGGGAGTGATTCACCATTGTGCCTCCATATCTCTGTTGCCAGCTTGGCAGTCCCTTCACTGCTGATCTGTGAGATTTAGAATTGCTCCCAGAGTGCTTTTCTAATCTGTTCTATTTCTTTTTTTCTGGGGGGAAATGTAACCCTACGACAAAAGATTTCCCTTCGGTACCCTTAGATACATTTACTAGCTGCTTGAATCGTATACTCTCATTCATTTTAAGAGTGATAAATGGAAATCGTATTGTAACCTAGTGCTGCAATAATAAAGACGTCTTTTTAATTTCCATCAAACTCGTCTTGAACTTCCAGCTGCTCCTTATAAACTTTATTTAGGGATTGTAACCCACTGGTATGTCAGATGTCAATGTGACAATTTTTTTTAATAGGACTCTTTAACAAAGGCTTGTTAATTTCATTAAAACGGAGCTTGGGGGATTTCTACGACGAGGTGCTTGACATCGTGCGAGCATCACAACCCTAGGCCTCAGTCTGCTCGGCGCGGGGGTCTGCCAGCTCATAAAAAATGCATTGGGCAATGGACAGTCTGCTGATGAGAGATACTTTCTTCTTTCTCTGTTTGCCTCTCCAAACTGACGTCCAATTAGCTTTGAGATACAAGCTAACCCGTAGCTGCCATTTAGCCCGAAACCACCAACGGCGCCTCCAAGATATCGGGACATGACATAATGATGCAATCAACAATAATTAGGGGGAATGATAGGCTCTCACTTTGAGGCGCCATTAAGGAGGAAAGACTGGCGCTGCACTGTCAGTGACCTCTCTCTTTTTAAACACTCCCCGCCATCAGGAAAACGGACCTCCTGCTGGGTAATAGTCTTTCATGTTAGCCATTTCACGGAGCTTGGAAGGTTTAGCAGAAAATATTGAATAGTCAACTTCTTCTGCTTTAGTTGTATGGGCTGCTTTTTGAGAGTTTTGAATTTTAAATATTATGATGGACCTAAACTTGTTGAAGTGGTGGAAAATCAAGTGAAACATCACAGGTGAATACGCTGTAAAAAATAATGAGTCATAATGTCTTGCCTATAAAGGAAATGGCCGCTGTACTTCAAAAGTTAAATAATTCACAAGGAGGACGGTCTTGGGTTTAATACTTAGTAGAATTTGGTTGATAAGTGGATGTAATATAGGGATACATGGAATGAGGTTTTCTTCCCAAAGACCCATTCAAACCCCATTCCAAAACCAATCTGATACCAGTGCTCTGTGTTGCTGTATGTATATTTCACTGCGTGGTACTCTTTGGGACCATTGTAGGTTATGCATCATAAGAACATGGATAGTTGTAGCACTACAAACTGGGTAGAGCAATACAATATTGTTATAATACATCTGAAAGACAACAATATATCATATCAACTTGATCCACTTGTTGTTGTTAGTTTTGGATCACCTGGTTTTAGACATCTAGGTGTGTATTCCTGTAGGTAAAATGTTATTGCTATTACATTATTTAACCTGCAAATAACTGAATCCATGCTTACATCCACCTTGTGACATATCTACTCGCCTTACTACTTAACATAGTAACTTACTAGTTTCAATCCTGTTTACCTGTAACCACACTCCAACATGATGTCACCTGGCACTGTAAGTAAGGGGTACTGGCACACCCCTTAGTACACTTCTCCGTCACTGCATCAATGTGAGTTGTCCACTAAAGGTCACCAAAAACAAGATTTGAAGTATTTGTTACAGCATATTGCTCAAACCATTTCTGCTAGACTATATTCCTTCATTTTATGTTTTAACAATGGTGTTGAAAGATGACATTAGAACATGTTGCTCTAAAATCTCCCATTATAACTTGAGACTGGCACCTCTTAATGATACACTATATATTCACAGTCAATCTAATCATTGTGTGACCCCTTGTGTCTTATATACTGTAGGTGCTTTTGCATAGTTTTTTACTTGAATGTGTCACTTGCACATAATTGTTCTCCAGGTGGTTTATGTACCAATTAAAACTTTATTTAGATCACCCACTTATCATCAGGAAGTTGCATTCATTTCATTTTTAAACTTTGGGCATAAGGAAAATGAGCAATAATTCATTTGTTTGCTGCCTGATTCATTTGGGCCAACTGAGCAATGAGAAAGGCGGTTACTGGCAACTGACCTTAATAGACACGGATAGTTTGAAAGAGCAGAACAAGGGGGTAGCCAGGTGAGGAAGGCCAGGCCACAGCAACACGCGCACAGAATTTCAAATAGATGGCCTAACCCAGGGGTGAAGAGGAGAGAGCATGTCCGTGACAGAGTGGAGCTTGATGCTCCTCTAGCAGGGGGTTTCAGGTTGATGGAAAGCAAGGGAAAAAGGACCGAGGACAGGCGGCATGAGGATCCCTAAAGCTGTGCAATTATAAGATTACATTATATTTAAGGCTGTCAATTGATTAAAAAACGGTTATAAATTACTAGCATTCAATTGTATTAAAGGTCCCCTATTATACTGTTTTTCATCAATATATTACAGGTCTCAGATATTTACAAAACATGTCTCTGAAGTGTTTGGCTCCAAACACTAAACAGATCATTGCAGCATTACCCATAATCCCCTCTGTTTCAGCCCTGTTTCAAAAGTGCTGATTCTCTTTCTGTTACTTCAGATGAAAATAAGGAGCCCCTCCCCACGCCCCACTGAGAGAGATTTGGTTACAAAGAACTCAATGGGGGGGGGGGGGGTTGGACAAGCCAAACAATCGTTATGATATCATAAGGTGGCCAAAATCTGATCAGCTCATTTTCAGACAAATATAAATATATTATATTATATAAAAATGTATCAGGACGAGGAAAAGATAGGAAACAGTGGATTTTGCATAATAGTTGACCTTTAAGGCTGTCAATTGATACAAGAACGGTTATAAATGACTAGCATTCAATTCTATTAACCGGGGGAAATAAAAGGTTACTTAGCAGAAACGTGATGAATACATCACGAGGTTTAACGCGTTAATGTTGACAAACTTAATTTCTTTACATTTAGCTGACACTTTTATCCAAGGCGACCTTACAATAAATAAGCCAAAAGTGCTACATATGTTAGTTTTGGCCAACGTACAAGTGAAACAGATGGGTTTTCAGTCTGCGACGGAAGATGTGTTGACTTTCTGGATAGCATCCACCTGTTGAGGGGTACTGGGGTCCCACTCAGTGAGGGAGCAGCCGGCTGATGCCGAGCGAACATGCTGGAGTGTATGATTTAACCATATCCTGCTTGCAAAATGTGCCTGATCCATTCAAAGATGGTCAAATATAGTCAGTCTGCATGCTGATCTATTAATTAAGACCTCTATCGAGTGACATTTGGAAAAACAGTAGAAATTGCGGAGGACGAGCTCTGATTAGAAAGCTGAGGGACTTTTCTCACAAGCCATGAAAATGAAACATGTGCGAGGCTGTTGTGAAAAAGGGAAACGTCATTACTTGCTGTCTGAAGTAGTTTATATTAAAAGCAGTTTGTGTCTTAATATCTGCGATATGTATATATATATATATATATATATGCAATTAGTGCTAGCGAGTGTGCTATAAAATATGAACTGCACGGCAGAAAACATTTCCACTGAGATTCGGCTCCCTGAGAACTGTCTAATTTATGCGGAGGCTAAGGTTTAAAGTCATGGGTTGTTAATGTGACACATGCTTAAAGGTGACGGCTAGGCTTAATGAATATTAAGCAGATCATTCCTGTTAACAGAATAAATCTGTTAATTAGATCAAATTTGCAAGGGAAAAAGCTTAAGATTGATGCTTTAATGCTATTTTTCTCATTTAACCACACAAGACCACACCACATTTACATTATGCAGTAGTGTTTTGGTTTGTGTGCATATGCGTACATGTCCGGAAGCCTGGGCGGCACATTTAATAAGAGTTATTAACATACAGGAATCCTTAATAATAAAGCATTAAATGACATTATTGGGGTTTTGTAATCATCAACAACTTACGCAGCAGACGTTTCAAACGTATGAAACCTAATTACAAAAGGCTAATTAAATGTTCCTTCCAGGCACCTACTTAAACTCAGATCAAACAAATTATTGCAAGTATAATGGGAAAGCCTTTTCTTTGCATTACAGCACACGTCGTTTTAATTTAATTCCAACTGCGTTTCATATTAACATGTTACAGGAATGGAGGTGCTTTTAGAAGGTGGCAGATTGGTTTTTAATCAGTTTAATTTACTTTTGTAGGAAGTGTTATTCTGCAAGCACCACTCAGCATGTGTGGAACTTGTTGAAGAAAGGCATGATAGTTTAAAGGGTGGTTTGTTCTTCCATATGTTTGTAACTCTTGTATTATTTTTTTTAGGGATGCACGATATTGGTTTTTTGAAACCGATACCGATACCTTCCTGCTTCTCAATACCGATACCGATACCGATAATAAAAATTAAAATTACGCCACTAATTATTTTAACGCGATTAACGCATGTGTATTTTTTTTCCTCGGCTGCCCCGTAGCTTCAGAGCGCATCGAGTTTAAATTACCATCTACAAGCTGATGCTGACAGCCCCGCTCCTGCCGCCCGCTTGTGGCAGACCACACTTCCACGCTCACCGGCAGGCACCGACTGGCCATCTGGAGGACCGGGAGGTTGTGTGTACGTGTGGTCCGAGCGAGCAAGAGAGAGACCTTACGTGCATTGTTGTTGTTAGCATCTGGTGCTAGCTAGCTGCGCTAACGGATATAAGGAGCTGTTTAAATGAAAACAGAGCAGCGCTCTATCCACACAACTGCGCCGAGCACTTGACTTTATGCAGGAAGCCAGACAGCGGGACATTGTACGAAAAGTCAGCACACTCAGCAACATGATTGCAGCGTCCAGGCAGCTCCGGTTCGAGCATATGCCTTGAGTTGCACATAGCTCCAACGCGCGCGCGCGCGCGCACACACACACACACACACACACACACACACACACACACACACACACACACTGTATTCTATTATTGTCTTCGTACGCTTTTAACACACCATCGTAGCGATGGCGATGTTTCAGGTGACTGATCAGGTTCGAAGTATTAGGGAGCGCTGGATTTGTGAAGAACTCCAGTCTTCCTAAACCACTAACACCACAGTACTGGCAAAACGGGAGGAGCCGAGTGAAAAACAAGCGCCCCTCATCCCAATCCACCCACACCGCAGTATTGTATATTATCGGGGCTATTAATACTGTTATCGGTTTATCGGGATGACGTCATAATTCCTAATATCGGGCCGATAATTATCGTGCATCCCTAATTTTTTTATATCTCATAAGGTTATATAATAAAGATTACATTTAATATACTCAAGATCAATATAAATATGTTCTCAAAGTAACTTATCAGTGTGCTGACATTTTGCATTACAAAAGTCTGAAATGTCTAACTTTCATTTAAATTATCATAAATACCAAGCTGTACACTAACATTGAATCCATTTAATTTAGAATGGAGTGTAACTCCCATCAAATAAAAAATAAAAGGTGTGAGGCGCAGTGGTCTAGTGCGTTGGTGTTGGGATCAGGGGGTCACAGGTTCAAACCCCACTGCAGTCAGCATGTCGTTGTGTCCCTGAGACACTTCACCCCAATTTGTTCCTGTGGGGATTGTCCACAGTATTGAGTATGTCAGTCACTTTGGATAAAAGCGTCTAACAAGTGACATGTAGTGTAAAACCTTCTGAGGGCATTATGACGTAAAGTAATCTGCTATTTGGTATCGAGAGGAAAGGAGTGAGCAGAGGGTCGAGTTGTCGATTCTTGTTCTGTTTTCTGTGACTATCTTCCTCACCCTCTCAGACTTTCAGTTGCGCGTGCTACCATGGAAACCAAACAATGGTGTAGCTGTATTAAAGTCCGAGTGGAAACAGTCCTGAGTAAATGTAAATCTGATTTTGTCAGAAATGCGGGAGAAATATGACCCCGGGAGGAAACCGGGAGAGGGCAATGAAATCGGGAGTCTCCCGCGAAAATCGGGAGGGTTGGCAAGTATGATCTTACCTGAAGCAAATCAGTTAACATCGTCCTGTGACTCATGTGATATATTGACCCATGTGACAAACAACTCTTCACTCCTGAAATGCATGAACACGCCTCCCAGACAAACCAAAAATACAATTACTGCAGTGAACCTCATTTGTTTTAGGCGTTAGTTGCTTTTTGAATCAGATTCTAGATTCATATGTGTACCTGTCCTCCAATGTTCTTCTTTACTCCTAGGGAAAATATCTGCCTCTTTAGCTGCTGAATTCCCCACTAGCTACCTGACTGTCCATCATTTTGTGATAGCTACAGTATCTTTCTCAGTCTTTCTTCCTAAGATTTGCTTCATCAAGATGAGGCTTCCACTGGTGAGTCTACATTGAGGCTACCGGCATGCAAACTAAATAAATTAGCTTAAATACACAATAAAAGGCTAAAGAGTAACTGCAGTCAGCTAATTCTCTGTAGGGGTTTCACTAAGAGCAACCTCTGTGACCCACACACTGTCATGTGATTCATTGTTAATCAAAGATTGATCAAACCAGCTTTAACATCAACATTATCATGATTAGCTTGTTTCCTCATATCTCCTGAAGCGTAAGCTAAGAAACAAATAAACGTGACCATGTCCAAGTTATTCTCAACAGATTTAAATTTCAAGCACAAATCAATTTCTCTTGGATGGCTTTGTTAGCCATCCACACACATGCAGCATGTCTGTCCCTGCCATCTGTTTGCTGAGGTAAAACAAGAAATCTGCATTCTATTGAACACCAAAGACATCAATGAGATATGAAATGATGAATCACAAAAACTTCAAGGAGATTAATTAGGCAGTGCAGAGCTGTTGATTAGTCTATAAAAAAATTGGAATGGTATTTCAGGGAGTGTGCAGACTCTCAGGCAATCAAAACATGTCCTGCCATTTATGTGCTCAAGTTTTAAAGGATAATCAAAGGAGCTGGCACTGCTACGGTGCACACGGTGCCAAGAAATCCTTCAAATGTGCTGAGCTTAACTTACACCCAGAGTGTTGGAGCATTATTGGATGAGTTGGGTCTTGATTGTAAAGTAACATGAGCTAGAGACTTTGCCAGTGCAAAAATGGACAATCAAGGATAGATTACCTTGTTTCCTCCTGAGTCTGGATAAAACACCAACAAAAAGTCTCCAAGACTGCACGTTTTGAGATCTGAATCCAGGCTACTTGTTAAATCCAATGGATCAGTCCACTTTCAGCATGCCCCGAGTGTAAAGGAAGTCAGATATTTACATTGGTATTTTAATTGACAGAGACTGGATTACTAACTTGGCAAAGATCTTTAGTTATTATATATCGGCTTTGGTGCCTTTGATTCTTTGACAACTGGTTTGGACTAATCCAATGGAGAATGGTATTGGAAAGGCACCACTTAAGAGCAATATCCACTTTAAGGGCTTAACGTGGATCCTGCTAGTTAGCTGCTTTTAAATGTTTCCTTCTTACTTACTTTCTTTCTTTTAAATGTGGTTTCAAACATTCACTTTATCTGAATGATGAACTATTTAGTCAAGGGTTGTGAACACAATATCTCACAAAAAATCCAAAGCAAATGTATTTTAATTTTGCACAAATGTCAAAGGTCAACGTTACTACGACTTCACAAAACATATATATTTTTCCCGTAACTTTCAAATGTAAAAGATTAAAGGACAGACATGGATGTAAACTCCTGTATGCAGTGGTAAACAACCATAAGACCGTAATTCATGCAAAGATCCGTCTTTATAACGTGTTGCATATTCCAAAACCAATGTTATTCAATGAAATCCAAGGAAATGCTGGATGTAAGCATTCAAGGAAAAATAAACATATTGCACTGGGAGTAGAAAAAGCAGGGGGTAACCGGGAGCTCATTTTGGCCCAGAGCCCCTAGCAGGTCAATCCAGCCATAGAAATTACAAATCACTGCTGTGGTGAGGTCTTACTGATTAAGAAGTCCAAACATATACACGCTGTGTGGCGGACTGGGACAAAAAATCAGCCCGGGACTCTCGACCGGCCCACTTCGGTACCGCTGGCCCACCTCAGTACCGCAAGTACATACCGCTAGTAAATTGTCAAAGGTGGGGGATGGGGGGTGCTAGTGACTTATCTGACCGGCCCACATCGTCTGTCCGGCCCACTTCAGTACCGGCCGATCGGGATTCGTCCCAAACGTCCCGATGGCCAGCCCGCCGCTGTACACGATAGATGCATATTTCCCGTTTGGGATTCGGTGCAACAGCCAGGCATACATGTGTGATATACATGCGTGTAATGCGGCAACACGCATGCATTTTTTGGGACATGATCTTGGTCTATTGCAAGATGAAACACACTGATATGCCTATAAAAAGACAAGGCCCTCTTTGTGAATAATAATGTATGTTTGGTCAAGCATTGCAAATTCTGATTAGATCCTACATTTAGAAATCACATGTGGGTCTCAAATCTGGGGATCTGACTCTTCTATGATTTACATTCAGTGCTGTAGTCCATCTTTTTCCCAAGTGGAAGTGGAAAAATGTCAGACTTTAACACTTGTGCACTCCTTCATCAGCAGTATGAACAGTCTTTAGATGCTCACGTTTCTCCTGGCCTCTCTCGGCGCAGCCTTTCGTGTGTCTGTGCATGTAGTGGCTGCAGGCTTTTAGCTGAATGAGCCTGCATCCGTTTCCCACAGAAATCAATTAGACCTGTCAATGGCCATCGATCTGCGAGGCACGCATCGACCCGCCTGCTCTAGGATTAGAGATGTCGTGGGGGGGGGGGGGGGGGGGGGGTTACTGTCTTAGCGTGGACGTCTGGTGAACCTTGACATAACTGCACATCATCTCCTCCCTGCTTCTTACAATAGGGGGCTTGTTAGTCTGCGCGGTCTCCAGGAAGCAAGCTGCGCTGTAATTGAATAACAGTAAGACGGCTACATCAGCGGGGCGCGGGAGATGTGTTCCCTCCTCCGTCAATCCACTAAGATGATAAAAGGTTTCGGAGGGTAAAGCCAAAAGGTACGCACATTATGACAACTCTTGTATGATGAGGATTAGGGTTGCAAAATTCCGGGAATTTTCAAAGATGGAAACTTTCCATGGGAATTAATGGGAATAAACTGGGAATTGAATTGAAGGTTGGCTCTTCATAGGGAACTTCAATATAGTTGGGGAAAGTATATTTTAGCATAATCTTGACTAAAACAAACCGATGCCATTCAAGTACATTTGAATATCCATGCCATAGCACACTGCTTACTGCATGGCTATTGAGACCACACAAAGGTTCGCAAGTGGAAAGACTGGTTGGCATTCGGGCAAACCTAAGGCTCTCTGAGCCGGACACAGAGCCATCCTCAACAAGGCTGGATAGTGACACTGAAGAGGAAGACTCAGTGTGATGTTCTTCAATGAAACAAATAATTGTTCAATAAAATAATTAAAACTTGTTCTGTTCTACTTAAAATAACAATTAAAATGTTAAATGTTTTTTGTTTAATTTTGCGTCGAATATTTCCAAATTCCCCAGCTTAAAGGTGGGGTAGGTACGTTTGAGAAACCGGCTCGAGATACACTTTTTGTTATATTCCATTATATTCCATGACTGGATGGCCTACCTGCCTGTCAGCCTTCCATCTGTGCACAAACTTATCTCGTGCCCTCATTGGTCATGTGCTCGTGTGTGTGTGTTGGAGGAGGGGCTCTGTGAGGAAGTGGCAGATTGTTTCCGGCTGTGTATTTTCAAATTGTATGTATGTAATGTATTTTCTAGCGCACTCGAGCTGGTTTCTCCAAAATTACCTACCCCACCTTTAACTTCCCATGGAAACTTTCCGGAAATGTTTCGCCCCTTTGCAACCCTAATGGGGATTAGTGTGGAAGACAAAAAAATGACAATCTAATAAGACATTATCTTCCTCTGTGAGCAAAAGGCTTTCGGATTGCATACTACTTCCTGTTTAACCATAGAATAAGAATGTATGTTTAGCTTAATATGGGTGAGGCAACACCAACCACCCAAGCAAATCAATGCCTTTCTATCAGAAGAACATATGGCCTTACAGTAAGTATGATTAAACTAAACTTCTATATCAAATATATAGAGGGTGTTGTAATTGCGGGCGGTCGGCGCTCGTGACAGAATATCAGGACGACCGGATTAATGGCCGTGCGCTCATGCGCGTCCAAAGTATAATGCTTTAGGTTCACTGACTGATGAGATCTATTACTCTTAAAAATGTGGCTTAATGTTCCTGTTGGGCAGCAGGTGATTGCATGGCTCTGCACACGGAGCACTATCAACGTAATGGCTCAATGTGTGTGTATCCATGAGTTTGTGCACAACTGTGTGTGTGCTGCATGAGTGCTAACATATCTTGATTGTCAGGGTGTGAGTAGTGTTTATGAGAAATAATAACGTAGAGGCGAAATCCCGGCAGCATTTAGCTGAGCCATTAATGGAGACAGAGACATTGAACCAAAATGTATTATTCAGCACTTAAAAGCACAGAGCATCTGCTCACAGCGGTTTAAAGCCCCTGTCCAATTCCGCTGCTGCTTAATATTTCACACACTCGCTGATGGGGAGGAACGTCACTTTAGGAGCTAATAGCAGCGCCAGATAGCGTGCACACATAGATGACCTTGAAGAAGAGAGTTCTCTGAGGTCAAAGGGAGCTGTTGTGTCATGAGAGTTTTTCTTGTAGTCTTTGATACCTCCGTGGCCTTTTTCCTGTGTCAAATACACTTCTCTTTGTCTGCTATAAACATCAGTGTTAGTAAAACACTTGTATTATTCCTACCTCCCAGCTCTTTCTCACACACAGGCACGCCATGTCCCTTTTGTCTCTGTTCCCAATCTCAGAGCCCATCTACAATATTTCTATTGGATGACAGCGGCCCCGGCAAACACGTTGCAGCACACAGATGTATCAGATATCTCCAGGAATCTGACATGTATGGGTTTTTCTTCCCCATTTTGCATAGAGCCCATTCAGCTGTCAGTGTCCTCGCTAAACCCTTGACGCCTGCCAGAAAAAGCTGGATGTTTTTCACCGAGCTGTTGCTAGGTTTTAAGGAAAAGCCGGTCAGAAAAATGGACCTCATTCCATTCCGTGGTGCTGACCATTTCTATGCCCTCAGGGAGTCCGCAGGAGAAACGCACATTCCTAGTTGTACTTGACTTCGCCTTGCCTGAGGCAGACACCGATGGACTGTGTCTGGCTCCACTTTTAGCATCACCGGACCTGCAAACTGCCAAACAGCAACTAAAAGTCAGGGTACAGCCCTTAAACCTTTCTGTTTAGGTTAGTGCTTCCTTTGGTACATAATCAGGTGAGACAGTGGAAAATATGGATGGGAATAGTTAATAAAACAAGGCCACTCAAAAGCTAGACTCATATCAAAACTTTCAAATACAACTTTCTGGTTCAAAAAGTGTTTAGTTCATTTCAGGTGCAAAGAAACTTCAGAATTTAATTGAACTCAAATGACAGATAAGTGACTCAAGTCAAATGTGACCTTTTAAAAGAGTGGCATTGATGCAACGAATTCAAATGTTTATTGTTGGGCTTCACACCGCTACGACTTTTTTGTGCAAAGAAATAAACAAAAAACATCAACATGGGTAGAGTTTGTGGTAAATGCGCTTTTTAAAAGGTCAGGATCAATGATGTCAAACTTTTTAGAAGTTCTCTCGCCTGCACAGATTTAGCACTTACTAGAAGTTTTCTTGCATTGTTGTTTCAAGTGTCGTTGCTGACTGAGATCCAGAATACACACATTAGGAATGATGAATCAGACAAGAGAGTAAAAGGTTTGAAATGAAAGACTGATCTTTCTCTCAGATCTGCATAAATATGCTTTAGACCAAATATATATTTGTATTTCAAGACAGGCCTTTAAAAATGTTTTATACATAACAGAGCATTTCCTATCTAAGACGATGGCAAGAATGGCGTCTGTCTGTTGATGTTCGTTTGCTAACGGATTTTAGTTAATGGCCAAAACAATACTTCAAACCTTTCCGATTTAGGGGTTTGCTAGTATGGACTTGTATTGGCTTACAACATTGTATCTATTAAAAATAAATGTCCATAACGTATACTAAAACGTTAACTGTTAGAGCAAATAACATCAGTGTTTTTTCACACTTCTGGGTACATTCTTGCTTGTAATTTCAATAGTATTTCTGTGCAATACAAACATTTAGATCTTTGCTACAGCAAACTAGCTATTGAGAAATATTGACTTTCAGTGAAGGGAATGTAGGAACACTTTCAGATCCAATTAGAGCGCACACTATCCTGATGAATGAGGGCCATTATGCGTGAAAACTAGGTGGAAATGACCAAAAACGGACTCATAATAGGTTGTGGCCCTTTAAGAAAACTGCAAATATCTATGATTATTTTAACGAGCCGACAGACACACAGACAGATAACCCTTTAAACCTTGGTATTAATGCTGTGTACATATTAAAACATGTCTTCATTGACAGTTTTGAGAGATTTCACCATCATCTGTGATCAAATATTAATGGCACCATGTGGACTGAGAGTGGGATTAAGATTCTCACCTCCAAACTTGGAGCTCTTCATCTACCTTGGTTTTTTTTACTCGGATGTTGAACAGCCAGGTCCCAAGTCTGAGTCAAATCTGAGTTTTGAGTCAATATGCTCTTTTTGCTCAATTTAGTTCCACTTTAAATATATATTTGTATTTCAGTTCATTCAATCAAGAGTTTAATTGAACTCCTTTTTTGGCCAGCTTGGGGTAGCAGAAACAAGTGGAACACAACATTGACATATTATCACCTTTTGAGTTGATATGCTGATAACAGCGTGCTAACTGTTAGGTAGCACACTAGACAATAGTTCAAAGTTTATACTAAAGTCGTAGTTATACCATTGATTCTTGCAAAACATTACTATTTTCTAGACCAGCTTATACTCACACAAAAATCGCTGCAATTATAAGGAAATGGTGCTGCAGAGCTATAGGTTACAATAGCTTCCTATATTTAGGGTTTCTCCCATTCCTTAATTGAAACTATTTGCTATTAAACAACTAAAATAAATGTGCTGCTTAAAGTTTATAGAAGTTGAAGTTGGACTGAACAATTTGCAGGGATTTGCTTTGCTTCCATCGCACTGAATTGATTTCCATTTAAATTAAAATCCTAGTGTGGCTAGGGCTTTTAGTCAGGGCCAATTTTGACTCCAATTCCAGTATGGTGAATATTTAAAACCAATCTCACTGGGCTAACCAGCAGTGCCAATTTCTACCTTTTTTTTGTTCATCTTACTTAAGCTTTAATTCAGTCATATTACATTACATTACATTACATGTCACTTGTTAGACGCTTTTATCCAAAGTGACTTACATACTCAATACTGTGGGCAATCCCCACAGCAGCAATTTGGTGTGTTGCCCAGGGACACAACGACATGCTGACTGCAGTGGTCCGAACACCAACGCACAACCCTCTGCACCACACGCCTCCCTCATATCAAAACACAGAAGGTGGAAATCCTCAAGGGAAAGGTTTTCGTCAATGTCAGCCTGGAGATCATTCAGGGTTTTTGTGTCCTCTGCTCTCCTTTGATTAGTAAAGTCCCTTCTCCTCCCAGTTGGAGCGCAGTGCCAGTTGTCACCTTCACCGTGCATTTCATTGCCTCTAATCAACCACACCTGGCGATACACCTGGCACTCTTGTCATTAGCTCATTTCTTGATTGTGCCAACGGCCCCCTTGTGTCTGTTTCAAATATTTTCTTCAAAGATAGGAGATTAACTTTATCTCCAATTTGAGTCTGTTCGCTTAGGAATTCGGTCATATTTGGTGCGTCCTTCGTCGTTTCCTTTTTTATCCAAATGAAAATTCATAGACATGTGTTTTGTTGGCACAGTTAGGGGCAAACTAACCTCAGCGCCAACACACTTGGGGATCTCATTAAGACAACTGCTTGGCGATGAGGAAATCTGGTGCGTTTCAACCACCTCCTTTTCCTATTTGTTTCTTTTCTCTCAGTCTCCTGCATGAGACCTTGGGAATAAGGACTTGAGAATATAGGTAGAAGTTACCCGCTCAAGAGGCCTCAGGGAGGAGAAAGAGGAGGGGAGAATAATAATCTTGAGATGCCGCTGAATCTTAAGAGGGCTTCCCGCTGAGAGAGGAGGAATAGAAGGTCACGCTCTCTCTGCCTCACAACTCCTTGACATCCAGGAGTGAAGGAAGTAGGAGAGTGGGGAAGGGGAAGGAGGTCGAAGGTGAAGGAAGGAGGGAACCAGCGGCTTTTTGAGTCTAAATGTGGGTGTTTTGGGAGGGGAATT
This sequence comes from Pseudochaenichthys georgianus, assembly GCF_902827115.2. Taxonomy (NCBI): domain Eukaryota; kingdom Metazoa; phylum Chordata; class Actinopteri; order Perciformes; family Channichthyidae; genus Pseudochaenichthys; species Pseudochaenichthys georgianus. Next base: position 7,228,839 of record NC_047520.1, on the reverse strand, counting down.
GTGTGCCCTGTGCCCTCATCAATAGGACTTCTTATTCACTGGGGTCCAATGGCTCTGCTGACACAATGAATTATTCCCCATGTCCTCTGGCCCATGCTGTGACCTGGCAAAGAGGATATAATTAATGCATAGGCCAAGCTTCCTCTCGACCGTCACACATGAGAGGAAGTGGATGCAGAATTAGATAATATTGTAAGAAGGACAAAAACGTTGTCTTCTTGGTCTCAGTTGTAGCACTTCCACAAAAAAAGCCATTGTTTGGTATGCGCACCGGTAAGTGCTTGCATATGCAGACAGTTAGTTTAACGTGCTCAATGTCATACAGATATCGGCAATGTCAAGATTTGTATTTCTCTGTGTTTCCAATTTCAAGAGACACTGATGCGTGACAGCAGTGACAAGAACTCCAAGGTGCCGCACTGCCCAGGTATTCACAGAGCAGTGCTGAGGTGGCTGTTGAGTTTCGCTTTTTTCTTCTTCCGTTTTCACTTTTCAAAGAGCTATTGCAAATGAGATTCCACCTGTCACTGACTTTGGGATGAGAGGGCAGGAATCATCTTCTTTTGCCATCGCTTTAGTTTTGCAATGGCCAGCAGTGGAAGAAGTATTCCAAACTTTTACTTTACAATACAAAGGTCATTGCTGAAGTACAGGTAGAAATCAAAATATACTTTAAATTAAACAATTTAGTTTAATTTAGTAGTCATTATAAAGAATGTAGTGATAAACTATTGTATATATCATATGTGCAGGAATGACATGTTTGTGTAGGCTGACACAGAAGTTAGCATCGCAAAGGGATCCCTTGACGGAAAGCAATGGATTTTCCCAATTGTTTTCGGTTTAAGACGAAAATGAACTACAAAGCATACACACAGTTCAGATATTTGACATGTTTTGCTCAGCAGGATAATCTCCACATATCAACGGTGCTTTGTGATATTTGAACCCTAAATGCAATAGCCAGAAGTAAAAAGCTAACGCTAGGCTATCAACAAACTGCATCAAGGTCGCATGGCTACGCATCACCACCGCTAAGCTACTGCCGGTCTCGTGACGGCGTGATGACGTTTCATACTCTCTTTTAGTCACTTGTTGGCAACCATAGTTTTTAAGACACATAACTAAAAGTAACTAAAGGTAAAAAGTAGCATTAAATACAAATACTCAGGTAAGTAATGTACTTTTCCACTATTGGTAATAGATTATTGAACTTCAGGATAATATATTGGTTTCTCTTCTCCCAATTTCACATACTACACTACTTCTATATAATAGTAACGATCGTCAACATTCATGAGTTAAATACAAAGATGTTAATCTCATTTTAGTAGAGCTGTATGATCTCTGCTCTTCCACATTACAACTACAAGTTCAATTATCTCTCTTTCCATGGTTTTCTCCCCTATCACCTGCTTCCCCAACCAGCAGGTGAAAACAATCCCTTTTCCTCTCCTCGCTCCATTTCATTCCTTATTATGTTAATTAGATTTTCCCTCCAAAGTCGGCTCTGAATTAGGTTTGTCTGCCGGTGATTAGCTCAGTTGTGAGTAGAATACAGTATCCAGTTCTGCAAAGCGCGCGATACAAGTGAACGTCTGCAATCCCGTAGACTTCCCTCCTTCCCCAGCCCCCTCCCCCCTCTGAAGTCTTGCCCTTGCACATGTCCTGAACTAAGAAAATCTTCTTGATGTCTGAAATATGGCTGACCCATATCTGCGAAGGGAGATCGGGGTTGTATTTTCCTTCAATATGATTTCCTTTCAACCCTCATGCATGCAAATGACGGGCCGTTTCATAAACGCCGGGAAGAAAGGAACAAAAAGAGCATTCGCTTATCTGTTAATTTAACTGCTGAACTGAGATTGCAATTGTTTGAGACTGTATTCACTTAAATTAAAAGCAAGATAGTTAGAAAAAGTTTGGAGGTATATAAAGGAGAATAAGATATGCTTTTCGGTGCGTCTGTCCAACCTCCAACCACCTGTTCTTACATTTGAACAGGCGGGCGGTTCAAATCATGTCACACGTTGCTGCAGTTCTGAGAAACTATTAATTAAACAACCGGTTATGTTTATTAAGTGGGTCTCCATGAATTTCATATACAAAAGTTAGTTTGGTTCTCATTGTAAGAATGTTCTATAATGTTTTCTGTTGCTCGGCAGTGGAGCTTTTCAAAGGCGACCAATCAAGCTTCAAGTTTAGTCAAACGAACATAGCTACAGAGTAGTTATGCCGATGAAAATCTTAGGTCACAGGCTCCTCCAACAGTGCAACACAATAACACAGATAAACAGACAAATATAGTGCAAGTAAATAGTAAATACAAAAAGAAAATAGTTTAATACTGCAATAAGGGTCGACATGCAAGTTATTGGAATATGATATATTAGGTGAATAGATAAATAATTTGTAAGTAGTTAAATCATTTTAAAGTAGCAGCCAGATGAATGTTATGGATGTAGTTTCAACTGTTCAGGTGTTTAACAGTCTTATTGCCTGTGGGATGAAACTGTCCCTGGGTCTGGTGGCTTTAGTCCGGATGCTGCGGTACCGCCTGCCAGACGGCAGCAGACTGAACAGTTTGTGGCTGGGGTGATGGGGGTCTTTTATAATCCGGAGGGATTTCTTCCTGAGCCGCTCGGAGTAAAGGTCCTCCATGGATGGCAGCTCCGTCCTGGTGATGTTCACCTGATAGAAGGCCTGTGTTACAAACCAGGGCGGTTTACTTTATCCAGCATTCTTGACCCAAATCAGAAACAACATTTTAGCTGTTGATGCTTCAATTTTAACCCTTGCTTTACCTTTTATTATAGAGTAACTTAAAAACTGAATCCACTTTTTAGATTATAATAGGTCCTTCTTTTACCAGAGGAAACCCAGGACTTCAAACCCTGAAAAGAAAATCTGTTTTCAACAATCTAGGAGATACAAACCTCCTGAAACTGTGAGCAACATCACCAAGTATAATCATAACTGTATATAATAAAGGAGAAGTGCTCACTATCACAGATTTGTTCAGATTTGTGAACAATATTTGAGAGAAATAGTTATTTTGTGTATATAGAAAATGTTTTAGATCTTTGAGTTCATCTCATGAAAAATGGGAGCAAAAACAAAAGTGTTGCATTTATATTTTTGTTCAGTGTACATGTCTGAACTATGTGCGAGTGTAAGAGGGGCTCTTATATAAAGCAGATACTTGGCTAAAACAGCAAATAGAATGCCTATAAACTCTTGAATTTAAAACAGATAGAAGTGCAACAAATATGGACCTACAATATAAATATATATATATATAATTGCACAATATAAGTGTAATAACAATCAAGTTAAAATAAAACCCATACAAGACTCAAATAAAGAGGACACATGAGGTGATACATCAGAAGAAGGGAAACAACGTTGAGGCCATCTTGTGAAATAAAATATAGAGTCACTTAAAAGTCAAGTCTGCCAATTTCCAACTGAGAGGAAATCTCTTACAAACACGGACATCCAAGTTAAGGGCTTTGCTGGGATGTAAGGTGTTAAAAGTTCCTTAAGATAATCTAGAACAGGGTTGGACTTTTTGTTTTATGTTCAATGAAATGGGCATTTAGAGGCTTACATTTGAGTTATATGAAATAAAAAAAGCGATACAAATACTACTACTAATAGGAGTTTATTGTCTTCTGTCGAAATGTATTGAAACGTCCAATACTCGATGCTGCAGTACCCCTCTACAGTATAAGCCAAAAAATGATCCTTAAAATATATAATTTCCAAAATGTATTGAAGGACTACTCTGTCCTTTTTCATGCTGCTGAGTAACGACAGACGGGCGTATGGCTACGGACGAATCGTTATTGCTCCACCACTCGCAGGCAGCCCAGATGCTTGAAAGCTGTCGAAACTGACCCGATCCTGGTTTGGGGTTAATTAAACTTGCAAACCCTGCGGTGGGGACTGGCTTCCAAGGCCAGGACAGGAGCTGGAGGTCAGCAGGACCTTGTTAGGTGGAGCACAGGCTCGACATAACAGCGACGGGGAAATGGTTTGTAAGGTTCAGAGAAGAGGCAGCACGAGTCGGCCACAGCTGCACTCTGAGAAGGTGAAAAAACGAAAGCCAAGGCGTGGGCTTGATACGAGCAGGTAGCGTCGCGAGACAGATGATTGCCAGAAACCCCCTCCTCTTAAGCCGAATGTCGGTGACAGAGGCATGTTGGATGAGCAGCTGTACAGGAGCTTTCCACTTCCTGCCAGCTTGTTCAGCAAGGTGACCTTAAACTAGTTTGGCGGTGGTCCCAAGGCCCAAGCTGTGAATCTCACAGGAGGGTTTAGTGGCGACAGAAATCACTTCGCCACTCTTTGCCAACAATTATGAGAGCCACGTCTGTGAACTCAACACACTTCCTGACTGTTCGTGGCCTCCAAATATAACAATACTCCAGATTGACAGTTAGAAATGACACCTTGGGTTTAATCTTGTTATTTTTTCACCCGCATCTAAGGTATTTTTAACGGCATCACAAAAATATATCCCCTTCCAACAAGGGACAGGTGTCTGTGATTTCAAGTGACATACTGGGGAGAAAATGTGTTAATTCTAACAATCATGTAGGTGTCAAACTTTTTAAATGGCTTTGTTTGAAACAGCGCATACTGCATTGAATTAACACCCGTGGCAGCGTTGTTGCAACTGTGTGATTTTCTCACCTGGAGATCAAGAGGTGCTCCACTCCCAAGTCATCTCATTAGCACCCCGTACAGGAATAAGGGTATGAAGTGACATACTCTATGGTGGCAGCCATTATCATAAGCTAATAGGTCTCTTCTGATATTTCCAAGTAACTTTAGGCATAGAGCCATAACTAGAGCGAGGAAAAGGACTTAAAAGAGCCTTTGGGACCCTCAGACGATCAGTGCGTCTCTGTGCATCAAGGACCCCCGTCTCAAGGGTGCTCTATTTTTCGCCAACTGAACGGTCTTTGTGTTCCAAAGTCTCGCTTAACACATTGCATATCTAACATTTCCCCGGGAAGACTCCCCACAGTGTCTGCAGTTAGTTAAAGTTTGGTATTCTAAGGATTTATTATTATTCCTTTTTATCGGTTATATTGTTCGTAGAATTGTTAGTTCTGATACAAATGCAGGGAATTGACAGTAGTGCCATATTCTTGGAAATATAGTCACGCATGTTTGAAGTCCCAAACTGTCAAAATGTACTGAAAGCTTTTATGCTGCTTAGAAACCTAGTTTAGTTTGTTTGACAGTTTTAGAAAAGGGACATGAGATCCCTCACATCTACAACATGTGAAAGATGCAGGATCCTGGTCATTAATTACATTGATTCTGTAACTTGGGAAGGGAAATTATTATATTTAATCGATACCGATTACATCATTGATTCCTCATCAAAACAATTGTTTATTAATCAGAATACCTTTATTAGTCCCACAGAGGGGTGATTTACGTTCAATTGATATCATTCTATACTAATTGTTTGGTGGAAAAATAAAACGTACAGCAATGTTTTTTATCAGATTGTTTACTTTGTTGTCATTTAAACACACAGTTAAAATGAATAGGAAGTTAAGGATTGTATTTTTATTGAAATATCTGTTTTGATTAACATTTTCTTTTGCATTACTAGTTTTTATTTTTCATTATACAATGTTGATAGCTAGTTATACTGTTGAAAGTTTAACAGGTCATAACTATCTCTGTAATTTTATTTTGAACAGTCATAATAGCGGTTGCATGCAATTCAAAGGAACTTGGACAACTTGGAATCAGTTCTCAACACATATCGATTCAACAGGAATGATTTCAATGTGCTTTTTTGGGGAATATGTCTCGTATTTTCTGTACTTAAATACATTGCCTTTTACTCCTGTTTTGATATTCATGCTTTTGCTATTGATTTCCATACATGACATGTTGGTATGCCTGATAACCTTTTACATGTTGTCAATTTCAGAGCTCCATGAATATGTAGGCGTGAAGAAATGCGTGTGTGCGTCATGTGATTACATGGCGGTGTGTGTCTGGAGAGTTTGAAGTTTGAATTGCTGGAGAGGGATTATCCTCTCCCTCTCTGTTTGGCTTGCCATCCTAATGTGACCTTTAGGAGAATTCCCCATTAGCCGGAGAGAGGCTCAGAGCGCATGTTGTGCAAAGGCCACTGTGAAGGAAGTGTAACGCCTGGAGGGAGCAGAGGTGTGACAAAACCTCACTGCTGATGCCTTAAACAATTGGACAGCAGCTTTGGATTCATGTGAGGACAGTTCTTAGCTTTCACAAACATGTATTGGATTGAATACACAGGTTCAGAAAAACCTTCTGGATCCGCACCAGTCTGGTTTCAAGGCAGGTCACTCCACAGAAACTGCCCTCCTTGCTGTCACTGAGGAACTGCACACTGCCAAAGCAGCCTCCCTCTCCTCTGTCATCATCCTTTTGGACCTGTCTGCTGCATTCGACACGGTGAACCATCAGATCCTCCTTCGCACTCTCCAAGAACTTGGAGTTTCAGGCTCTGCGCTTTCCCTCCTCACCTCATACCTCAAAGACCGTACCTACAGGGTAACTTGGAGAAGGTCTGAGTCCGACCCTTGTCAATTAACTACAGGGGTCCCTCAGGGCTCTGTTCTTGGTCCCCTCCTCTTCTCCCTGTACACAAACTCGCTCGGATCAGTCATTAGCCTGCATGGTTTTTCATACCACTGCTACGCTGACGACACCCAATTAATTCTGTCCTTTCCCCGCTCAGAGACCCAGGTCGTCGCACGCATCTCTGCTTGTTTAGCTGACATCTCTCAGTGGATGTCCGCTCATCATCTCAAGCTCAACCTTGACAAAACTGAAGTGCTTTTCCTTCCGGGAAAAGATTGTCCCACTCTTGACCTGACTATCAACATCGGCACCTCTGTTGTTTCCCCGACCCAGACTGCAAGGGATCTGGGCGTGATCCTAGATAACAACCTGTCCTTCACTGCAAACATCGCTGCTACAACCCGTTGCTGCAGAAACACGCTTTACAACATCAGGAGGATACGTCCCCAGCTGACCCAGAAAGCGACGCAGGTTCTGGTCCAGGCTCTCGTCAGCTCACGCCTAGACTACTGCAACTCCCTCCTGGCTGGTCTACCTGCATGTGCCACCCGACCTCTGCAGCTCATCCAGAATGCAGCGGCTTGTCTGGTCTTCAACCTTCCTACATTTTCCCACGCCGCTCCTCCGCTCCCTCCACTGGCTTCCAGTAACTGCTAGAATCCACTTCAAGACACTGGTACTTGCGTACCATGCTGCGAATGGATCTGGCCCTTCCTACATCCAGGACATGGTTAAACCGTACACCCCAGCACGTGCACTACGCTCTGCATCAGCCAAACAGCTCGCTGCACCCTCGCTGCGAGGGGGACCCAAGTTCCCATCAGCAAAAACACGTGGGTTTGCTATCCTGGCTCCAAAATGGTGGAATGAGCTCCCCATTGACATCAGGACAGCAGAAAGCTTACACACCTTCCGGCGCAGACTGAAAACTCATCTCTTTCGACTCCACCTCGAGCGATAGAACTATTAACAAAGCACTTATATACTAATAAAGGACTGGCTTATCTACAGCCAGTTGAGTAGCACTTGAAATGTTTGGCTCTATGAAACCTGATGTACTTATATGATTCTGTTTTCTTCAAGGTTGTGTCTTCCTGGTCGAATGTACTTATTGTAAGTCGCTTTGGATAAAAGCGTCAGCTAAATGCAATGTAATGTAATGTAATGTTACGAGCACATTGATTCATAAGACAGTTTACTTTTGAAAGTGCATGTTTAAAGAAAAATGTAGTAGTGTAATTATTGTGTTATCAGTCCTGGCAAAATTATGTTTTTATTTTCATTATTTTAATATTTGTATCCATAATCTTTTAGAGGTAATAGAGTGAACGGTCATTTTGCTTTAACACGTTTTCAACTCAGCCAAAAAGCCCTGAGCAGAAGTAGAGATAAGCAACACAAGCCCATTCTTATAATTCAAGGTAATAGCTTTGTCATCTAATTTACATCAGAAATGTTTTTCTTTTTTGCAGAGTGTGTGCATGTTGGAGAGAAACAGCGAGAGGAGGGGGGCAAATAATTAAAACTTGAGCGAAATGTTGCTTTTATCTGCTTTTTTTTTGGTTGAAGTTGTTGGCACTTAAAACACGAAATGAATGCATGTTGAGTGAGTGCGATTAGTTTTGTGTATGTGTTTCAACAAGAGCAGGTGTTAACAGCAAGAGGAAGATAAGGGAGAGTGCATTGGTGGTTTGGGAAAATAAATAGCCTCTCTTGTCATAATAAATATTAGCTGATGAGTCATCTACTTTAGTGAACAGTGCAAGGTTTGCAGTATTGTTTTACCACAAAAGTACACAGACAGTCATGGTTTCAACAGGATGAACCCCTAAGACTGCAGATCCCCTTACTTGTTATATATAGTGCAACCTTGATGTGAAAGTTATTGAATAGATTGCGATACACTGTGGTTAACATTTATGTTCCCCTAGAATGAATCCATTCTGCACGATGGTTTGGGAAGAATGTATCTCTACTGCCATTCATGGTTACCAGATGGTGTATCTTACTGGTTTATCTGGTAGTCCCTGCACTTTTCCTCTAGTGCCATCATAAGGCTCACAATTATGTTTTTCACTGAATCAAACTACTGGCTTGGGTTTACAGTAATTAGACTTTGTGCATGTGTCAAAGAAGAACCACCACAGTGTTGAAGCTGAAAGCCACATTCATTTGTACTTATTGACATGTCCTTGGCAAATGTCTGCCGTCGCTGAATCTAGTTAAAGCAATAGATGTATTAGAATAATTGCATTTGAATGTATCATATAATACTTCCACTACTGTATAAAGATCTGTTTGCCGTATCTTCAATGGGAGTTACAGTCTGGTAGTGAGCAGCAGCACATTACGTGAGTGCACGTGTGCCAGCATGTGGTCTATGTGCTACATTTTCATCTCCCCTCCCCCCCCAGTTTAAACTTGTCCCATTGTGGCTGAATCACCCATAATCAAGGACTATTGTCAGATGCACAATGGTAGTCAGAAATTCACACATAAACACATTCTCACACCTGCTTATTAGCATGTAGAATTCCAAATCTAAAATGGAGCCAATTAAGCTATATCAGAACCCAGTGTTAAGCGCCGTTGTGGAACTTGCACCCTCCCTCGCTTTCAGGAGGGTTTATTGAGGCCTGGAGCAGTGGCTGGAATAGGTGTGTGATTGGACAACTTGTTTTCGTCTACAAAAGAAGGGCGAAACAAGAAAAGGTGTATTGGATGGAGAAATAGAATCAGAAGAAAAAGTATAACTTTGAATCAGAAAACGTGAGATGGTTCTACAATGATACTAGTGAACACTAGCAAGGAGCTTATAACACGGGATTTAACTGCAATTAAAGCAGAAGATTAATGGTTAATAATAAACATTGGGGTCACACATTCATACATAATGTATAATGTCCTTATAATGTATAATGTCCTTATAATTTATAATGTCCTTATAATGTATAATGTCCTTATAATGTATAATGTCCTTTATTATAATGTATAATGTCCTTTATTGTTTTATGTTTCATGTGGAACCTATATGCTGCAGGTCTCCCTTGAAAAAGAGATCTATGATCTCAATGGGACCAATCTGGTTAAATAAAGGTTTGAAATTAAATGAAATGAATTCTGCATTTATTTTTGGGAATATTGTTTTTTCAAAGAGCAATGGGATGTTTTGTTGCCATTTTCAAGTATTGTTAACATGCAGTATAGTGAATGTTGCCAACCAATGAAGACATAAATTAACCAGATATGTCCAACATAGGAAATGTAGGGGATTTGAGTGTAACCTCATGGGTTCAAATTAAAATGTCCTTTTTGTTATCACTTTTTCTTTTTAGGGTTAGCTTTCTCTGAAAATGCCATTGTCCAAAAACCCAAAGCAGGACCGTTTTCATAGCTTATAGAACATTTGACTAAATGACTGATTTTAATTTAGCCTGTGCACTGATGTGAGAGATCCTCATGCTGTTAAATAAGGAATACAGTTTACTATTGTCACATAGTTTACACATACATCACATATTTTATTGTAAATGTATAGTAAGCAGCAAGAAACAAGACATGATTACTATTTAATTCACCTTAGAATGATTAGACTTTGAATTACTTTAGTCTCTTTCACAGACTTTTTAAGTACATATTTAATGTTATGTAGCACATCCCAGGTGCAACAGAAGCCTTCTTCACAGCTCTTATCTGGAGCATTACTAGAGTGACTGAAGGTGTGAGACATGTCCTTAATCTATGTTAATATTAAAAGCCTGATAAATGTGAGAAGGGCCTCAAATGGGAGTTAGGATGATTAATACTGTTTTATTTATGGAGGTCATATTATGTGGTGTCTGAAATATTGTCCCGCATAGATCACAGAACCTAGAGAAGAAAAGCAGGGCGACCGACGCAGTAACTTCAGAAGGCGTGGATCTTTTATTTTTTCATTTATCCTTTTCACATGAGCCACTATGGCTGGATAACAAAGGCTATCAACAACATTTGTACGTACTGTGCCGAGTTAATGCGCATCGCTTCAGGCTGCTGTTGACCTCTTTGTGTCTGCGGTGATCACTGGAAGTTACTTAGAGAGGTGTGCAGAAGTCTCATCACCTTCACACCGCTTCTGTGAAAACATCTGCGCCAGAAAAGATCCCTCCCTTCGTTGTCATCCATCTTTCTTCCTTCTGCTTCCCTGTCTCTTTCCATCTTTACTTGGACGTATACCATAGCCACCGTCATGAGACTCTCAATATCGAAGGTGATGTCTCAGATAGGGCTAATTATACCTAATTATAGTTAGTAAGTTGGCCAAGTCATGAGCATGGTGGGCGTTAAGGCCACGCCCACATATACCAACACTTTTTTCCACTGATTTAGTCTTCCATCGACTTAAAAAACAGAGCTTTTAAAAGTAGAGAGGGGCTTTTTGAAAATGCCATTGATGTGTAAGTATTTGAATGGGAAGCTTTATTTGAGAATCATGATAAAGGCTGCCAAATAATACGTTTGGTTGGCAAACACTCTTGTTGCTTTCCAACAAAACGAGGAGTAATAAAACAGGCTATTGTTTGGTGTTACATTGAGGATGGCAAACCTTTAGTAAACACTCCGAAAAGTTAGTTTACACTCATCCTGTTTGAATATATCTGCGTCAGTGACCTGAGGGGTAAAAGTGATTGGGCACATTCTGCTTTTAATGGGATATGAAAAAAGAACAGATAAACAAGGACGAATATAAGTGTCAAACTTTAATGAAGTGATATAAATATGTCATTCTACTACTTTTGAACAATGAAAAACTTAAAAGTGAAATACACTACATATCATTGTACTGAATTGTACTTGTATGTATTTTTGTAATGTTATTCACATGTTTCAACGGTACATTATAGTTAGATTGTTGTCTCTATCAGGATTGAATGAACCATCAAAACATCAAAATGTACAAATGTATCATCTTCCATACAGTATGTGCTACTGGACACCAACAGCTGTTATCTAAAAGCACAAATTAAGTTAATAGGGTGAAAAACATCAAAATGAAAGATTTCACAATTCAACAAACCGTTTTTTAGATCTTGAATTTATGATAAATATAAAACTATTGTAAGAAAATTCCACTGTGAGCAGGAGGATATTACGTGGGCACCTTGTTCCTGTGGTGGGTGCAAACAGAACTGCAGCGAGCCTATTCTAAATATGGAGCTTACGCAAATAGACAGAGGAAGGAGGAGAGTGGGTAAACCCATGAGAAAGGGATCAGCAAAGAAACACATGGAGGAAAAGTCAAGTTTAATCATTTATTCTAGCTGAAACTTAAGGGTTGTCATCTTCCATTTAATAATGACACACACATATATAACATTAAAACCAATTAAACAATATGAATTGTATTTGTTTTATTCGTTTTTTTACGTTTGTCACTTATACTTCCCTATATTTATTTCTATTGTTGTTAAATAGCCAATTAAAAGCAGTGTGTCTGCATAGATAATTGTCTTTATATTGCCTCAAGGTTAGTTTATTTGTATAACACATTGTAATACACAGAGGCAATTAAAAGTGCTTCACATAGGCATTTAACACATAATAATAAAAAAAATGAAGTAACTTATACTACACCATTTGAAAACACAAAGATTCAGATTATATTCACTGAGTCGACCCTGTGAATAATGCAGAAGTATTGGTTGGTAACAAGCAGAAGAAGTAACCTCATATTTCCCTTTGGATTTGTAAATCCTTGACTTCAACACACTTTCTCTACTTTTCACTCAAATCTGAAGATCAATCTGAGGCCTACGAGTGTATTCTGTAAAATGCAGTGAAGTAAAAGACACGCATAATAAACACACAGATTTAATAAATCACCTGCTTTGTCTTCAGTCAAGGCGCCTCGATCTGCCGAACCTGTCTTTCACATTTCATTTTTAGAATTCGTCAATCAGCAGGGCATGATACCGCTGGGATGTTTCACACTAATTTACACCTGAATAGAATATATTTAGAGACTTATAGCAGCTCCAGTTATTGTGTCGCCTTAATGTGCGTTTTCCATTTTCATAATGTTTCCTGTGATGTTCATTTATTTAAGGGACTCTCTGCCTACTGCACTCTGTGGTGAAATGCTGATGAATATTATTGATTGGTCTTGTTTTTCCATTTTAAGTCGCCTTGGTTTTCCGCTACTGTTAAAGCACATCATACAGTAGCACTTAAATTAGATTGTTTAAAGGAGGCGATGTTTGCCTTGGAGCCGTGCCAGTTTTTCTCCTATACTGTAGCAGTTGTGGAGCTTATTATTTGCGGAATATGTTAAAAGTCTGCCCAAACTGCTGGACACATTTAGGAATCGCTTTGAAGTGGCAGTTTTTGGGAGGGTTGAGTCTTGGCGATTGGGAGCTGTCAAATTCGATGCTGAACCTGATAATAAGACGTTTTGGCAGCGTGCACCGCTTCCTCCCACTCTTCCAACAAGTGCTCAGCAACTATGTCACGCTCACACAGGCACGAACACACACTTGCAAAGGTAAAAAGGGCAACGGGGATAACTGAAAATAACGTTTTGGCAGTGCTGCAGACAAAAACGCATATATAAGTACAATTTACCCCACAAACTCTTTTTGCTCAACAACATACTTTTTTCCCCCTCCGTGAATGGTTCTTCTTCTATCACAATGTCACACCAGCAATATGGAGATATTTTTCCCCTCCTTGTTGATTATTTTAATCGAATCCCCCTTCTCTGGGATTTCACAGAGGCTTATCAGGAGGCAGGCTGGCTGGGAATCCATCTTGCTTGGTAAGGTGTCGAGTCCCGGGGACACAACACCTTTCTGAAGCGCCACACAAAAGCCCCCGAGCGCTGCTGAGAGTGGCTGATATCACCGCACCCCCCGCAGCGCCACAATCACAAATACATACGTTTAGTCAAAAAATACAAGGGGGCTTTGCTGTCGGGCAGATAATGACACTGCCAATCCTGTCGCATGACTGAAGGGGAAGGGAAATAACCAAGGTTAGAGAAATGGGAAATATTCTTCCTGGAACACCAATGATCTTCAAACATTCCACATCATTTGTAATGTAGTTCGGTACAACTGGTGAGGGGGGCTTTTTATCTGTTGTGTTGACACGGCTCACTCAATTAACATATACCAAATGTTGTTTCACTTTGACAATAAATGTTTTTCCACCGATTGAACATTTTTCCATAATGTACAGTTTAAGGGCAGGGAGAGGTTTTCGCTGAGACGGTAAAGAAAAGGGATACAGTGAGTAATTGAAAACATCCCAGGCAGGATGTGGTTACAAGGGAGATAGATTATACTTTGTTGAAAAGGATGTGAAGGAAACTAATGAGTCAGTATTTCAGTAATTGTCCTTTGCTAAGAATAAGCATTGACTGAGACAGTGGACCTCTCTATAGACGCCATTTAGATAGCCGTGTCTCAGAAGCTTAATTGCAAGGTGACCATTCTATTTGAAAAAGTAGACAATGGCGCTGCTGTAAACATGCTTTCATGCATCTCAGCGGAAATTATCATAAAAGAAAGAACCTTAAGGCATATGTTAATCCTTCTTTCGCTTTTCTGTTACTGATAGTGTTTGTTGTCCTTGTTACTGCGTGCCAGTTAAATCAAATAAAGTGTCCAAAGAATTGTAATTTCTCTAACTTTGGTTTGGTATTGATTTATGCCTTTGAACACGACATAATCAGATAGAAGTATTAGTTTCTGCCACTAAGTACAACACAAAGAAACATTTTAAACGACTCCCACAGTTGAGACCAGACACACACTGTACAAACAGTATAATTAGTCATGGTTCAGTAACGAGGATGTGTGTGTTGGCATAGGGAATGCTTTCTGAAGAGTTGGTGTGCGTCAAACCACCATGACACATTATTACCATGCTGTCATTGTGTGGGCTTGCATTACAGCTCATCCCTGTTAAACCCCGAGCCTGTTTTTCAGGTTTCAGGCTCGAAAATGACATTCCCAGAACAAATGACTGTAACTTCACTTCTAAAATGTTTATATGAATAATTTTTGTTATCAAAGCAAGGTTACATCTGTGAGTTGGATGTAGAAGTGTCAGAATCAATATAGATGTTTCTGTGTCAGAGTAAATTCAGATGGAACATAGCAAAAAAATGTAAATTCCTGTCTCCGCCTAAAGAAAACCCATTACTTATAGTGAAGACCAACCTTGAATGATGGGTTAGTAGCCTAAAAGCTTTAGGAATCCAAATTATAACATATAATAAGTACCCTGTATCAAGATTGAGGCAAAACAAGTGACATTTGACCTTTTTAGAGAGGTTTATGAAAATAAAGTCCAGGCGGAATAAGCTTTGGGCACATTTGGGCCCATCAGTGCCATTTGACCTTTTTCAGATACCAAACTATAAAAATCATTGTATTACATTGAATAATCACTATAGGTATTCATTCCATTAAAAAAAAAAAAATTAAAAAAATGTAAATAAAAAAAAAGATTCTTAAAAAAATATTAAAAATATTTGTGTGAGTGTGTATAAAAAAAATCAGGGTCCCCCTCGGCGGGGACCTTCGGGCTTAACCCTATAATAATCAATATATTTGTAGTAACATTGAGTCACATTATTGCATTTTGTACATGGTCTGATTCGCAATGAGAGAAACATAAATTATTTTGCCCAGTTCTCCAGTCGCCGTTAGTTGATTTTTAGCATCTTTCGGCTCATTGTGTTGGTTTTATGGACACGGTTTTAGTGTTTTTCAGATGTTCTAAGTCATGGGGATGATCCATTGAATATATATGCCAACAACAAAGTGGGGGGCCTTGTTTTATAAGTAAAATGTAAGATTCAACCCACCATCCCAAATATTTTTGTATCGTCCACCATGTCACTTTTTTCTACCCATGTAAGTGCAACCTATTACTAAAAGGTTTTATTACTACTTTTTGACATTATGTATTTTGTTTGCCTTTTAGTGTTAGGGTCTAATCTGTTTGTGCCAGTTTGTCATTTTAATTAAAAGCATATGTTATCCTTTGAAATACCGGCTATGACATACACATATCAAGAGGTGGACAAGCCCTTTAATTAAGAGCAAAATAACAATCAAGGATGTTTGATAACCAATCCGACAAATGTAATGACCTTTTTTTAAGTCGCAGCAGGAAGTATTGTAACAGTTTAGCAGCTTCCAGCAACACTGTTCAATGAAAATCATGAGAAACTGTGATGAAAACGAAAGAAGGCCGGCACTTTGCTGGCCAAATCAATTGATTTGTATGCTTCCGTAGAGACGAATGAATGTGGATGCTGATGAATTGCTGGGCCAAGTGGATTTTCACAACACCTGACAAGATCACGACTCCAGATTCACCACTTTCGATTCCCTGAGGGAGAAATTGGTGGCGAGAGGGAGAGAAAAAAACCCAATGGTCAAAATGAAGAGATAAATCACAGGGTGGAACATATCTCATAATGGAGGCTGGTTAAACGTCACTGGTTAAAAGCAGTCGCCATTAAACTTCTGATATCCTTACATGACAGATGAAATGGTTTGAAATACCGCCGCTGCCCGCTGTCGTCACCTTGTTAACACGTTCTATCGTGAGTTAGTCTTGGACAAACAACCGTTTTGAAAAGCTGTTGACCCCAGTAAAGTCCTCTAGATGGATTTTTGGCCATTTTCTCTCAAACCACAGGTATTATGACGCTTGTTAAAAAAAGAATGACATGGTGTTGCTCTAAAAGGTCAAGGACAGCTCGAGATTCAATCATCAGTGTCATATAGACAAAATTACAGCCATGAAAAAGGGCAAGATGTAATAGCTAGCTCACCTTCCTCTGGACGGCAAATTACCATGCGTAGATTGGTGAGTTTTTACTACATATAACTTATTTTCAAACTTCTCCAAATAAGTCAAACTCATTAAAGTCGCCACAGGCAGCTTTGAAGCGTTAGCACATTAGCCGTTCAAGATGTATGCAAAGGTCAACATTGGTCAGGAAGGGGGCGGTCAGCACATAGCATGATTCATGACCATCATTTGTGTTTGAAAATTAATAGAGGGTGCCTGATAAATCATCACCTGGGCCTTCCTTTGACAAAATCACTGAACTGCCATAATCTTCAGTGCCCTATGAGTGGAGACACATGCTGACTGCAAGGTCAAGATGAATGAGAGAAACTTGAGCAACGAGGGTGCAGACAAGGTGGTGTGTTTCGCTCAGTAATGACATTTAATATTGACTACTTGTTGCCGATCTGAATTGGTCTCTCCTGTGCTGGACCTTGAAGGAAAGCACACAAGAGTACTTTTACACATACTTGACCCAGAAGAGTGAAAAGAACATCCCAAATAACGCTTGAACCCGATGTGAAATGTTAGCCATTTATTACTGGAGACCTCAAGAGGCAAGGACAGAGCAATTTGGTTGAATCGGGCCTCCTCAGGTGATGAATATCCTGTTAAATGATATATGACATTATTTGTAATTATGTAATGGTTTTAAAGTTTGGTATTTCTAAGAATGGTATCGCCATAGTGTAATTATAAAAGATACACACTGTTTCAGGAAGTAAAAGTCTGTTTTGAGTTTGTGAATTGGAACCAGGAAACCTTCTGGAGAAAGTCAACAAACACAACTTTAAAGACTTAAGAGGTATAAGATGTCATATGTTCCCCAGTTAAAACCTCCAGACGTGTGAATCGGTTTTCAAATATACTAGCTTAGCAAATATTAGGAGTTTAGAAAGCTGCAGAAATAAATTGTTCATATTTACAATGGAGAATGATTACCTCATTGTGGAAGGAGATGCTTCTAGTGATGAAACTTTGAACTGTGCAGTTTACCTTAAGCACCTTATTGTCTTTAAGCTAATTGTTTTTGCTCTAACGGCCCCTAACGTTACTCATTTGGATAACTCCTACAGCAGTGGCAGGGGTTCTGTTTTCAGCTAAACATATACCTATAAAGGCAGGAATAAAATAGCTACAGGACTATGTAGGGGTGAAAGAGCCAGATAATTGTTAAGAGTTGGTGGAGCCCAAAGTAGAGCTCCAAGAAGAGCTAGTATTTGACTTATGGTCCATTTGGATAGTGGACAAAATAAAATAATCTAAAATTCCAATGCTTCTCATGTCTATAAATAGGCAGTTGTTTGGTGAACCATTGGCCATAAGGTGATGCAATATCAATGTTGTGATTACGTTTTATTCTCCTCTGCCCTCAAATCAACATTGTTGGTTTAACTGCCAGGCAATTGCTGCTAATGCTAGCTAAAAAGCCCTACACCTATTCCACACGTAAATTGTAAAAGCTTTTCACTAATGAAGTAGTAATAGGCTGCTTTAGATTTGTGTTTCTGTATGTGTTTTCCGGTTGGGATAATGATGGTGTTGTGCAATGACTGTTAGCGTTTAAGGAACTTGGACACATTTCTCAGTTTGAATGTGTGAATTTATAATAAGGGGTTTAAAGATGTGTGACAGACATACATAGTCACTGACACAGCACAAAAACTATAGGTTACTTACGTAACCCCAGTTTTCAGAGTAACATGAAGTGAGATGTCTCACTATGGGATGCGCCTCATCGCGGAGCAAACATTCATGTTGACGATGATAAAAATAGCCTTACTGTTGCATTTAACTCTATATTAGATTCTGTTGGTTTCTGTCAGAGTGTAAATAAACCAACCCACTGTTATAATCACACTCTCGACCATGTTCTGACTTATGGTATTGAAATTGAGCAACTATTAGTCGAACCGCATAATCCTGCTTTATCCGACCATTTCTTAGTAACTTTTGAAGTACTGTTACTAGACTACAAAGCATTAGTCAAAAGCTCTTGCAGCAGAAACCTATCTGTTAGTGCTATAGCCACATTTAAGGAAGAGATTCAACCAATACTTAACTCGATAGCATGTCTGCATGTAGGGGAGGAAACTTATACAAAATGTACACTACCCCAAATTGATCATGTTGTTGATAGTGCTATAGATGCGCTGCGAATAAAATTAGACTCTGTTGCTCCTTTGAAAAAGAAGAAAATAAAACAACATAGATTAGCTCCATGGCATAATGCCGAAACCCGCAAAATAAAGCAAAAGTCTAGACAACTTGAAAGGATATGGCGTTCCACTAAACTTGAAGAATCTCGTTTAATTTGGCATATTACTCTCAATGAATATAAGAAAGCACTGCGTAAAGCGAGAGCAGCCTACTACTCTTCATTAATAGATGAGAATAAGAATAATGCAAGATTTCTTTTCAGCACTGTAGCCAGGCTGACAGAGAGCCACAGCTCGATTGAGCCTTCTATTCCCTTAGCACTCAGTAGTAATGATTTTATGTGCTTTTTTAACGATAAAATTGTTACTCTTAGAAACAAAATTAATGACCTCTTGCCTTCGACCAGTATAGTGTTATCAACAGCTCCCGGAATCGTAAGTTCTAATATTACACTAGATAGTAAACTAGAATGCTTTTCAGCCATTAACCTTGAACAATTACATTCAATGATTCTCTCTTCTAAACCATCAACGTGCATGTTAGACCCAATTCCAACTAAGCTGTTGAAGGAAGTTTTTCCATTAATTAGCACTTCTTTATTAAATATTATGAATATGTCTTTATTATCAGGCTATGTTCCACAATCATTCAAAGTAGCAGTGATAAAACCGCTTCTTAAAAAGCACAACCTCGATCCAGAGGTTTTAGCCAACTATAGACCTATTTCTAATCTTCCGTTCCTCTCAAAAATTCTTGAGAAAGCGGTCGCAAAACAGTTGTGTGATTACTTAAAAAACAATGATTTATTTGAAGATTTTCAGTCTGGCTTTAGAACACATCATAGCACAGAGACAGCTCTGGTTAAAGTCACAAATGATATTCTAATAGCCTCAGACAAGGGACTTGTCTCTATTCTTGTTTTGCTCGATCTTAGTGCTGCATTTGATACTATCGACCATGATATCCTATTGCAAAGACTAGAGCACTTAGTTGGCATACAGGGAACTGCTTTAGGCTGGTTTAGGTCCTATCTATCTGAACGCTCTCAGTTTGTACGTGTTAACGATGAATCTTCCACGCAAACCAAAGTTAGCCATGGAGTGCCACAGGGCTCAGTGCTCGGACCTATTTTGTTCACATTATATATGCTTCCGTTAGGCAATATTATAAGGAATCATTCTGTAAACTTTCATTGTTATGCGGATGATACTCAACTATATTTATCAATCAAGCCTGATGAAATTAATCATCTAAATAAAATTCAAGACTGCCTTAAGGACTTAAAAACGTGGATGACCTTAAACCTTTTGATGTTAAACACGACCAAAACTGAAGTTATTGTACTTGGCCCGAAGAATCTACGAAACAAATTATCTAAAGACATACTAACTATGGATGGCATTAATTTGGCCTCCAGTGAGACTGTAAGGAATCTTGTGTTATATTTGATCAGGATTTATCCTTTAACGCCCACATAAAATCAATTTCAAGGACCGCCTACTTCCATCTACGTAACATTGCAAAAATCAGGCATATCTTGCCTCAAAACGATGCAGAGAAACTAGTCCATGCATTTGTTACTTCTAGGCTGGATTATTGTAACTCTTTATTATCAGGGAGTACCAAGAAGTCAATCAAGTCGCTTCAGCTGATTCAAAATGCTGCGGCTCGTGTACTAACCAGAGTTAGGAAAAGGGACCACATTACTCCTGTTCTGGCTGCCTTACACTGGCTCCCTATAGAACACAGGATAGAATTTAAAATTCTTCTTCTCGCCTACAAAGCCCTTAATGGGCAGGCGCCATCTTACCTTAAAGAACTCATTATACCCTACTGTCCTACTAGGGCATTGCGTTCCAAGAATGCAGGGTTGTTGGTTGTTCCTAGAATCTTTAAAAGTACAATGGGAGCCAGAGCCTTTTCTTATCAAGCTCCACATTTGTGGAATCAGCTTCCAGTTTGTGTTCGGGCGGCAGACACCCTATCCGTTTTTAAGAGTGCGCTTAAGACCTTCCTTTTTGATAAAGCTTATAGTTAGGGCTGATTAGATTCAGCCCCTAGTTTTGCTGATATAGGCTTAGTTTGTCGGGGGACATCTTACTTCTTCCTTCTCTCTGTCTATACCCGTGTACACTCATGTTCCGATTAACCCAGCTTCCCCAAATGTCTTTCTTTTTGGTGTCTATATACGCTGGGATCCGGAGTCATGGATGATCCTGCGGTCCTGTGTCCTGGATCGCGAGCACTGGATCTTGAGTCGTGGCTGTGGTCCTGGATCATAGGTCCTGGATGGATATCCTCGTGGATTCATCTTCCTATTATACACACATGCATTTCCAAACATTTGGACTACCTATGTTGCAAATGTATTATCTTTTCAATTTACACACGGCATCTATTGCACGTCTGTCCGTCCTGGGAGAGGGATCCCTCCTCTGTTGCTCTCCCTGAGGTTTCTCCCATTTTTCCCTTTAAACTGGGTTTTCTTTGGAAGTTTTTCCTTGTACGATGTGAGGGTCTAAGGACAGAGGGTGTCGTATTGTCATACTGATATTCTGTACACACTGTGAAGACCACTGAGACAAATGTAACATTTGTGATATTGGGCTATATAAATAAACATTGATTGATTGATTGATTAAGAAGCATCAATCTCATTACGCCAATCCCGATTGGCTGATGATCTTGACGTCAACGTCAGGGGAAATCACCCCCTATATGTAGCTTGCGCCACGACGCATGCGTCATTCAAAATAAGCACCTCTTCTCGCTTCACCATAGCAAGGAGGGCCGTCTGGTGAGACATCTCACTTCATGTTACTTTTAGAACTGGGGTTACGTAAGTAACCTATAGTTCTCATTCATAACACTCCGTTCGATGTCTCACTATAGGAAATTGTAGCTCCCGTATTGCCAGACGAGCTTATCTCGAAAATCACCAATCAACCAGAACTTAATAGGTAGAGTCCCGACTCAACAAGGTGCCCAGCACTGCTCGGGCCACGCTTGGAGCGGAGACGTCTAGCCTGTAAAAGCGGACAAAAGTGAGCGGCGGGCCAAGTACAATAACTTGGTCGTCGTTTTGGTCGTCCATCTTGTTCGCCTCGTGGCGTGGAGAGGACCAGCTCGTAACAGGTACGTCGTTGAGAGAAAAGTGTTACCAACCCGTCCTTAATCCGGAGAAAAAGGGACGGTGTGAGTCCTTTGTTCTCAAAGAATATTGACTGGTGTGTCATATACTTCTAATCCTTTTCTCCTCCGTGAGAGAGAAAAAGAAAAGCGTCCTCGCTACCGTGGTGACGGTAGTAAGGGGAAGCTAGCTAGCAACAGGTGTGTTGCTAACAGGTGTGTTGCTAGCTTGAAAAAATCAGACCTACCTTACTTTCCGGGGAAGAGAAGGGCGAGGTCGATTTCAATACTAACTGGCGTTAGTATTACCGTCTTCCTGTAAAGCAGAAGGAGTAGCCTGCGAGCGCCCGTCGACCGAAATGGTTATATTTGGGTTCAGTCTGTGGACCGTTAAACTTGTCCGGCTACTATAGAGATGTGCTCTGAAGCGAGAAGAGGTGTTTGAATGACGCATGCGTCGTGGCGCAAGCTACTTATAGGGGGTGATTCCCTGACGTTGACGTCAAGATCACCAGCCAATCGGGATTGGCGTAATGAGATTGATGCTTCTGTTTACTCCGCGATGAGGCGCATCCCATAGTGAGACATCGAACGGAGTGTTATGAATGAGAACAGGAAATGCTAACGCAATTTTTTAAATGACACAGACTCGAGGCTTTTCCGTGCCCAATGCTGCAAATCAGGTGGTGAGGGAATGCTTCCTTTGTCACAAAAGGTGTGTTATGTTCCATGCAATAGCTGCCAGAAGGCAATGTCCAGCACCGAAGCTCAATATCTGCTGTGTAACATTCTCCTATCTCCCAGTGAAAAAAAAAGAAAAATCCTTGACACAGGCACTGCCTTCACAGCAGATTACACTTCAGTGGTGTTGATGCAAAGCCTGGACTCAATGCAATCTTCTCAATGCCAAAAGACGTTTGATTATGGTTTGAAATATTGAAACAGCTTGAGGATTGCTTGGGTTATCTTCCTCAGCACCCGCAAAGTTGGAAACACCACTGGCAAGATAAGATTAATAAAGTGCCCCATGTTTTTTTTGTCAACTAGTTAACGAGATTTTTTTTCAATACCCCAAAGGATATGCCAAAAAAGATTGGCTAATATAAACCTGTAGTCCTTCCAAAACTATGTGCGCAAAACATGAATATATTGCTATTTATCTCCTTCCTTTTCTCTCTCACTCTTCCTCTGTTGCTAAAATTGGAATATCAGTGATGAGCAGTGCAGCTGGAGACAATAAACTGGTAGAAGAACCAATTACCAGCAGGTGACAAGCTTTGGGTTCAGGGCTTTCAACATGTCATTATCTGCACATCGACATTTCCAAGAGCCTTGACAGGCCATTTCTGAGGCTGCCTTGGCAAGCCACCATGATAAACCCCGGGAAGATAGAGAGGGGGGAAGAAAACCCAAAGACTAAGTGAAAGAGGGTCTTTTCACACACACAATCCTTCATGTGCACATACATGGACAAAAAAAGGAACACACATATAGATTCCGGTAGCTCTTTCTCTCTCCTGCTTAAAGATGGTTCCCTTTATATGTGAAATGGTAATTGTATTTCTCTAATCTAATCCCATTAGAACCCCGTACCTCCTCTGCAAACTGCCCCGAGGCAATTACACAAAATGTCAATGAATTAAGTAATAGCTTGGTGCCAAGCCAGGGGGGCTCACCGTTGATCACGGCTGTCAGCAGAAAAACGCATCTGTCAACAGTGACGCGCGCGCTCCACATCGGTACACACCACGCACACACACACAGCCACTGGTGTTGTTCCACGAGCCATTTAACCTCTCTGTAGGACACACACTCGCACATTGTTGGCACTCAACAACCTATTTAACTCCTGTCCAGAACACACAAGCACACACATATTACGGGAGGAAAATAGAGCTGGAGAAGTGTGTGGGGGGGAACGTGTCCCTGTCCCCGAGTTGTGACGCATTCCTCTGTGCTATAGATAAGACACCAAAGAGGGCAAAAACATTCTCTGGTCTTGTTTACAGTAGCTGCAGGCCTGGAATACAAATGCAGGTCATCTGTTTGAAACCACTGTTTACAATAAGGGATGGAAGCCGTTGAGGCTACTTTACACAAGCATTTGCACATAGATCATGCATTAGTAAGCACTCCGCTGGATAGAGGAGGCTTTGTGTAAATGATAAAGTGATTGTCGAGTGCTGAATGGAGTCTGAATCAAAGTGTGAGCAGCAGTGAACGACAGATTTTGATGAGCCAACTGATCAAGCTGATAAATAGAAGAGAAGTGTAAGCAATGTTGCTTTAATGCTGTTATGATATTTAAAGGGGACCTATCATGCAAAATGCACTTTGTGATGTCTTTTATACATAAACATGTGTCTCCGGTGCGTCGGGGAACTCACGCAGCGTCAGAAAATAAAACCCTCTCTCTTTTGCTCTGTACCCAAATCTTTTTAAAACGGGTGTACAACGAGCGGATACAGATTTCATCCGATCTGACGTCAAATCGTCGGCGGACCCACAGAAAGTTGCTATCAGAAACAACGCCTGACGTGTTTTGGACGTAATCTCGTCTTTGTTTACATTAGCAAGCCTCGCTAACACTCAGAGCTAACCTGCACTGAAGAGCACATGTGTTTAAAAAGCAGGAAATAAAAAAGAAACTCACCTTGTGATAAACCCGCAAGATAAAAAGCATTTGAGCTCCATACTGTTTCAGAAATAATCCTTGGTGTGGTTTAAACAGGATGGCGTTTTATCACAGCAGAATTTAACTTTATCTCCGGTAGAATTCTGATCAGGCATTAGCTCCGCTTCCTCTTCTTTCTTTTTTTTCAAGCTAAAGCTGCGTTCACACCGGACGCGATGCGATGTTTGGGGCGGCGATCTCGCGGTAGCCAATCAACGGTGAGGATCTCAGCCTGCCTTCACTGACGTTCAACCAGAAAACATCAGCCGTTAGCTGTTAGCAGTTAGCACACAGAGCTCACAGCTCCTCATATCTGTTCAGAAACTGGACAAAAGTTAAACAAGTACAAACCACAGACTGTCTGTGTCATGGCGAATACAGTCGCTGGCTTATTCAGGGTGTCCGCAGGGTCTTAAAAAGTATTAAAAGTTGATAAATCAATTTAGCGAAAATGAAGGCTATTAAAAAGTATGACACGGTATTTTCCAAGCAGGGTTTCTGCTAGGATTTTTTCTCACCGGTCAAATGTCCGGGCAGAATTTATTTTACCGGACAAATTTGAAACTTACCGGTCATATTTCAAAAATAATAATAAGAGTTGTGTAGCAGAGTTTCCGTTAGCAGGTAATCACTGGACTATGAGCAGATATGCTGATGTTTAAAACTCAGTTCACGGTGCTCATTTTTATATTGCTTCAGTTTATAATCGTAACAGATCGAAAAATTCAGATTCATTTTTCAATAAATTAGAGTGCTTTGGGGCGCCACTGATGGTGATGAAAGCTGGTTCGAGGGGCCCACAGACTCTAGAATCGCCACGGTCGATGGGGATCAAAGCTGTCCGGTCCCACATGCTAAGTAATAGCCAGAAAGCCGCGGCGTTTAAGTCCCGACTCTCCCGATAGCCAATCAGTGCCTCCCCTGACTGCAAGTCGCTGACACTGTGTTTTTTGTTTTATCTCTTGGGAACAATGCCTAAATCAATCACTTTCTAATGGTTTATTTTTCTAATAAACCTTGCATTGGGTTCAGAGGCGCGGGAAGGTATTTTGAGTGGGGGTACTGAGGTGCTGGACTCCAGTGAACACTATTATGGGCACTATAGAGCACGCACAAAAGCAATCCCCACACGCAAACACACAGTACACCCGCGACTGTTACAATGAAGGCTCGATAATCAGCTCACGGCATATAGGCGGGGGTAAAGTGCTATTTTTTACGAGTGGGGAGCGGACCTCACCTGCTCTAGGGGGGTCCGGGGGGATGCTCCCCCGGGAAGATTTTTTTTAAATATTGAAGTTAAAAGCATCAATCTGGTGCACTTTGAGAGCAACATTAAGAGATCTATGGATACATCTCTTAACACCCAGATGAAACACAACTGTAAGCAGATGTTCTTTTTCTTTATGGATATTTTACAAATCACTCCCCTTTCAAACTGTATTCTTGTTTTACTGCCATATAGTATTTCATAACTGTTTTTCCTTTATTCTCTTATTTGTTTTATAACTATAATGATCATATGAAGGTGTGCCGCGGAAATAATCTTTTGAATAATTTGTGACCAAACCGTTTGAGACCCACTGAGATAACTTAGACTAAAGTTAACTATCTAAACACTCAGAGAGTCCTTTAGCTCACCTGAGCCTCTCAGTCTGAGAGGAGAGCTCTCCTCCAGCTTGTTGTGGAACAAACAGCTCCGTATGTCCGTTAGTGCAGCTAGCTAACCAGATGCTAACAACACGGTCCCTGCTGCTGGCACCGGTCCCTCTCTCTCTCTCTCCCTCTCTCCCTCTCTCACACACACTAAATGAGCTATGTCCGCACACACACACACACACACACACACACACATACACGCACACACACACAAACAGAGCCGAGTTTGAATGACACAAGCACACTTTTATTTCCATGCAACTCTCTGATTGGTCTGGTGTCATGCCTCTGTTGCATTCACTGAATAGACCCTCCAGAAAAACGCGGGCAAAAATCCTTGATTATGCGATCAAACATGCGGGGTTTTATGTGATTTTATGCGGTGAAATTGCGGGAAGTTGTAAAATATGCGGAAAGTTGCGAAATATGCGAAATATGCGGGGGGGGGGAATATTGGGATGTCTTATTTATTTATTCTCTCTCACACACAACCTGCCACTAACGTAAAACCCCTTTACTATTCAATTAAACACATTCCATGTTTATTTATTGTAAAAGCAATTGGGCTATTTTAATCACACTCTCTCTTTCTCTTTCTCTCTCTCTCACACACACACACACACACACACACACTTCTCCGCCTCATTCTGTTTTAATTTACTTGTTCGTTATCTGACCAGCATCAATCTTGTAGGCTTCTCACCTCGTTTTTTGTAGCCCTCGAAAGGGTTTTGGAGGTTGATGCCTCGGTGAACGTGAGTTGTTTGGCTTTCTTGTCCGCAGCAGCAGAAAGCATTTTCGAATGTTTGAATGAATCAAAGTGGGTCGTCACCGTCGATTTTCTCTTATGCTCCAACCATAGACTGTATGGCTCCAACACACAGTTGCACGGGGTGCAGAATAGTTTCCCCCCACTTTCCTGCAAGACATCGGGGTACTGCTTTGCCCGGTCTTTAGCAGAAATGTTCGTCGGTAAATGAAATGGATTAGATGTTTTCATTTTAGTGTTTTCTCTCTCGTGTGAGCTCCACACGTTCACTCTACGGTGTTGTTTACCTTCTGTGATGCGCGAGCTGATGACGTCCCATCATCATCATCATCATCATCATCATCACTCAAGACGAGTTAACTTTTTTTTTTCTCAACTTTGTGTGGAAAAATGCGGGGATTATGTGGCCTTTTGATAAATATGCGGCCTTTTAAAAATCTGCGCCATTTTGCTGATTATGCGGTAAATTCTGCGATCGCAGAATCGCGTTTTTCTGGAGGGTCTAACTGAACACGGGAAATTACAGTCCTGCCGTCCTCTCGAGTGTCATGATGAGGTTCACATAAAACACGGTTAATGTATTATATTATTGAGGTAGAATTGTCCGGTGCTACAGAAAAGACATTCGGGGCAGGCCAAAATATTATTTTACCAACAATGTGGAATTTATTGGCTACATATTACACAGATTATGCACAGCGGGAGCAGCAATAACCGTCAAATAATAATTCAGACAGGGGAGCTCCGCACCCCCTGCCTGCCGCTAGGGGGTGCTGCAGCGCCCTCAGCACCCCCCTTCCCGCGCCCATGATTGGGTTAGTCACACAATTCATTCTCTTGTGCTTTGTTCTATCTGAATTATGATAAGGAGTTATCACAAACTGTTTAGTTGTGCTATCACAGTGTTCACGGACGCATCCGGAACAGGATGGGGAGGGACCTGCCTGAAGAGGGCTATAGGTGGGCGCTGGGCTCTAACAGAGTTTCGACACAGCAACCTCCTAGAGCTACGTAGTTTCCTTTCATTTCATTTCAAACCTTTATTTATACAGATGAATCCCATTGAGATCATTGATCTCTTTTTCAAGGGAGACCTGCTCAAGTAGTTACACATGAAACATAAAAACATAAATAGAACAACAAAAGGACATCATATAGCATAATTATCCACATAAACAGGTACCAATAGCTTCCGATTGACTAGCATCCAACCAAGCTTTAAAAACATTTAGTGGCACCAGATTGTTCAGTTTCCATTTAATTTGCAGACTATTCCAAGACAGAGGAGCTGCGCATCTAAAAGCTGTCTTCCCTAAGACAGTCCTAGCAGTTGGCACATTTATTAAAACCACAGTATTCGATCTCAGGCAGTAGCCACTTACAATTTTCCGTGAGATCAGGGTGCAGATATAAGATGGAAGTTTCCCTAACATGGCTTTGTATATAAAAATGTACCAGTGACTGAGCCTCCGTACAGTTAGTGAAAGCAAACCAGCCCTTGCATACAGGGTACAGTGATGGGTTAATGAAAGTAGTGTAGTGTTAGTCCTCCAGCATTTCATGCCCCTAATTCAAGGGAGACATGTAATGGTCAGGAGCGACAACAGCACCACAGTGGCTTATATCAACAGGCAGGGCGGAGTCCGCTCTGCCGCCTTGTTGGCCACAGTGGAGAGGCTGTGGTTATGGGCTTCAGAGGTGGTGTTATCTCTGAGAGCCATCCATATCCCGGGACTGGAGAACAGGCGAATGGACGCTTCACCCGGAGGTGGTGAAGCAGATCTCGGCCCAGTTCGGGAGAGCGGAAGTGGATCTGTTCGCCAGCCGGCACAACAACCACTGTGCCCTGTGGTTCTCCATGGCCCTGAGCGACGACCCGCGCTTGGGGGTGGATGCGTTTGCACACGAGCCATGGCAAAGGAAGCTGCTATACGCCTTTCCACCACTGCGTCTCATTCTCCCTCTCCTGGGGAGAGTGAGGCAAGAACGTCTGTCAGTCATCCTAGTGGCTCCGGACCGCATCGGGGTGCCGTGGTACTCAGAGATGACAGAGATGAAGGTGGGCCAGCCGTGGGCGGTTCCCCAGTTCTGGGGGGCGATTTCTCAAGAGGCAGGTGCAATCGGGGCGACCTCATGTCTCCCCCCCCATGGTGGGGCCGGGGAGGCTAAACTGCACCTCCTCTGCCCGGTGCGTGCGCTACTGTAGCTTGTTATGTAGAGCGCACAGCTGCCCTTAGACACACTGAACAGCTGTTCGTGTGCTTCGGGGGCGGTGTGATCGAGAAAGCTCTGTCCAAGAAACGCCTGGCAGGCTGGCTCTGCGAGTGCATTGTCCGGACAGGCAGGGAGAGCCTGCCCAACGGGGATTTGTGCGCACTCCACACAGGCTGTGGCTGTATAAACAGCCTTATTCAACGGTGTGAGTGTGGAAGAGGTATGCACGGCGGCGTCTTGGTCAACACCAGGCCCCTTCATAAGGTTTTATCTCTCGGACATGTCTGGCTCTTTCTCCTCGTCTGTGCTTGCTGAGGCAACACAGGATTTGTAGGGGGGGGGGGGGGGGGGGGGGTTGTGGGTCAGTTAGCATCTGACCCCCTCTCCGGACTCTGAGGGTCCCGGGATAGGCAAGAGGGGCTTGCCCCCCCCTTGCCCCCCCACGTTTTAGTCCTCTCACACTCTGCACGGGGTCAGTGCTTGAGTGTGAGACATGGGCTCTGGCGCTCTCCCTATTATCCTTAGGGATTCCGAGGGGGTTCTCCCCATCCATCTATGGGCCGGGGGGGGGGGGGTCCCGGCACTGTTTTCCGAGCACACTTTCTGCGAGGTAAGTGCAGCAGGGTGTGCTCTGTCAGCCACAGCCCAGATTTCTCCTCGGTCACAACCGGGTTAAGGGAGAATGTGGGGCAGCAGCTGCTGACCAGGAAAGCCGGTCAGGGGCAGTAGGGTGGAATGGTGTTAGACGACAGTGCGTACAAGCATCGGGGCTCCATAGAGTCCAATAGAGGGCGGAGCCTGTGAGTGATATAACGTTGGGTTACGTATTGTAACCCTTTGTTATATTAGCACAGGCGGAGCCCTCTACTCAGGGCACTGTCTGTCCTATTCCGCTCGCTGAAGAGAGGTGTAGGATGATGGGCAGGAGGCGAGGCCTCTTTATATATGGTGTGATGCGAGCGCATTCAGGTAGGCCCGCTCTAGGCCGGCTACGTCTATAGAAGTCTCAGTAAGTGAATGCTTGCATAGAGGGTAGTACCCATAGAGTCCAGTAGAGGGCTCCGCTGTGCTAATATAACAAAGGGTTACAATACGTAACCCAACGTTTTTACTAACCAGTATCAGTATGTTGTTACTTCGGCATCATTTAGAAACGTGTATTACAATTTAATCACGGTAAAATATGTTCATTTTGTTGTAGTTGTAGCCCCCGAGCCAGCGCGTCTTGTTTGAATGACGCGAGTAAACACAGCTGACAGCCGCTGTGAAACTCGAGCGTTTAGAGCGATGCGAATATTTGCATCGCGTCCGGTGTGAACGCAGACCCAAGATCCGCGTTTCTCTAACAGGGCTTCAAAAGAGGGGTTTGAGCAGTATGAGGCATGGCTACAATGGGTGATCTGTTTGGTATTTAAAAAAAAAAACTTCACAGACATGTTTTATATAGGTATGGCCCTACAATATATGTTTCAAATATAGCATGATAGGTCCACTTTAAAGGGGCCTGTTCAAATCCTTTTTCTCACTTCCTGGTTAATGTAATTAAAGTTTAATAACTTATGTTTAGGCAACCATTTTGAATGTTAACCATTTTAGGATATTATTCAGGTGTTTTCAGTGGTTTGCTATTAGACCAAAATGCACTTTATTGTATTGTTAGCGACACAAAACTCATTTTAAAGAGAATTAAAAGAAACGATTTGAACAAAAACATAAAAACGTCATAATGTAACGGTTGCTAGTGACATCTCTTTGTGTTCTTTCTTTCAGCGATCAACATTGTAAATAGATTAAAAAAACATACTTCTCGGTGTTGCACGTCCCTCCTGGCCTGCATCATCCATGTTTACTATTTTCTGTTTTAGCCTTGCAGAGATACAGAAAAACAAACTGTTGAAATATTTCAGCCACTGAAATTGGGTGCACAAATATAAATGCCTTTGGCCTCTACTTGAGCACAGCCACTGTCACTATTTATAAAAGTTTGGCAAAGAGAAACAGCAAGCAGTGCAGATGCAAATGATAAAAACGAAATACTTTTCTTGCTTTTAGGAAGTGAAGCTGTTTATCTATATTATGATGCCTTGCAATGATTTTTGAATGTTGCTCCTCTATGAAGTTTTCTAAATCCCCGTTTCCCTGACACTGGCTCTTTATTGATGCTTGAAATGCAGAGAGATGAGCTGTGTTGTGATTATCAAGTACTTGGAGGCCGAGCCACAACAGACTGTCTGCTTATGTATGCCGGTTGCATCTGTTCAGTACCACTGCCGATCATGTTTAAAAACAAACATCTCATCAGGATGACTGACAGCTGTTCAGGCAGAACTTTGGCCAACACTAAGGCAGCGGAAAGTTGGTATTCCAAAACAGCTCCTGCCTCCAGGCATAAAGTTGCATCCTGTGGCCAGGAATAGGTAATGCGGTATGGGATAAATCAATTCCCAGTCTGTAGAGCTTTGCAACACCTTGTAATTGTTGTACGCGGGCAACAACAAGGTCAAGGTTACGCACCAGCTCCAGGTGAACTCATTGTATTGTATTTACAATTGGTGACGTCCTATAACTAAAATGGCCCTTGAAGAACTCAGAGTTCGGCCCGGGCCAATGGTGGGTTCACATGCCCTTCAAATGGTCCCCTTTACAAAGTTGGGTGTGTTCATTAACTTTAAGTTGTAATTTAGAGAAAAAAACATGGATGTAGGGTTGGGCAATATATGTTCTATTTCGAGATTGAGACGAAAGATTATGTTACATGTTTTATTGTTGTATGGCATGTTTAGTTTCTTCCTGGTTTTAATACTTGCATTACAGTAAAGCGACTTATTTTAAAATGTCATTATGTTTTACCCATCAAGTCATGTTATCCAAATTATGAGTATTCATAAAAAACACTCATTGTATACATATTTTTATTAAAACATCCAAATAGATAACCCTACAATTTCATCACAGTACTGAATGAGGTATTCGTTCAAAAAAATTGTGACATTCCATATATTTCATATCACCCAGCTGTAAACGATAAAAAGAAGATGTGTTGTGTGTCATGCTGTTTCCTAGGTGTTATTGAGCGGGGCTTTTTTCATTTGAATTCCCATGTCAGGAACTTCTTTTTCAGATTCTCCCCACATTATACGAACGCAGCATAAATGCCCTATCATGCGAATGAAAATGCAACATAATATCTGTGATTTGGAACCACTCCTGAATTGATTGAGTTCTTGCTTGGCATAGGCTAGCCCTTCCACCAAGTTTCATGAAAAGCACGCCAGTAGTTTTTCCCTTGCTGAAAGCTTGAGAAACCGAGCTGAACAAATAACCTCTTTGGCGAAGGTATTGATAAATGCACAACGTACCTTAGGAGTGAGCAGAAACGTTTTGCCTCTCAGCTGGACAGCTTGTGTCCAGGATGAGAATTTCATTTGCTTTTCTGGCTCATTTGTGCCCTTTTCTGGTCGTCAGCTAATATTTTGCACCCGCCTCAGCAGAGGATTTGCTGTCTACCTCGTCACGTCTGCATTTGCATCCATGCATCTTTTCTCACAGCAAAAGCGCACCAAAGAGCACAGATGACGCCATTTCCTGCCCAGTGGCACCATCTGGCTGGAGAGGATTCTCTTAATTCTCGCTCTTATCCCCCCTGCTTACCTCCTGCTCATTCCTCTCAACATCCTCTAAGAGCTTCCTCCCTGGTCAATTCTCTGGCGTTCGTAAACATCCTGAGACAGCACTCACAGTGTGCTTCTCCGTCCATCTCCCGCCTTCTCCCCCTCCCCACACCTTCCCTGCATGCCTCTCTCTCAGTGTTCCTCTCCCTCCCTTCGCTCCTCTCTCTTTCACCCCGTCTCCCTGTTCGTCAGTGACAGCTCTCCTCTGAGGAGAGAAGAGAAAACAAAGATTTGGTTCAGTGGCTCTGATCTTGATTTTCTGCAGATTGGATGGAAGATTAGGAGGAGCTTCTATTCATACACCACACAATCACTTCCCCCTGCAACTGCAAACCATGACTGCAGACCACAGGGGTTACAGCTATCAGCACAAATGTGCCATCTGTGACGAGGCGTCTGTGTTCCATACCTAAA
The DNA here is from genome assembly GCF_902827115.2 of Pseudochaenichthys georgianus. Lineage (NCBI taxonomy): Eukaryota > Metazoa > Chordata > Actinopteri > Perciformes > Channichthyidae > Pseudochaenichthys > Pseudochaenichthys georgianus. The sequence goes on along the minus strand of NC_047520.1, from coordinate 7,195,703 downwards.
ACCACGGAACACAGTGCACTGAGCAAAGGTCCCCGATAAACAAAGGTGAAATGCAGGATGGGAAAGATAGTGAAACAAAGGAACAATGCAATGAAGATAAGCTTCAAGTAAACAATCACACAAGGTAATAAGAAATCAATCAATGCTGTTGTAGCATAAGAGGAAGAGGTATAAACACAATCATTCCATGATCAGATTTACACCAGGTCGTGGATGTTTTCTTCAATATATGATTTGGCTCGATGGCTTATTTTGCCTGATACTCCAACTGGTGGTAGCTGCTCTCAGGCGACGGGCAAAGGCTTGAGAGGGCACAGCGGGCAAACAAAATCAAAAAGGTTTTTCAGGTTTCCATAAGACTCCTTTCAATTAAGCCCTCTGTGACGCCTCATCTCATTGATCATATCTCTGCACGAGTCCTGCTTTAGAAAATCGCATCATGACTTTTCTTCTTCTCCTTCTCTTTTCAGACGCAATGAGTGAGAGAGATAAAGAGACATGGAGGCGCTCTCATCAGGTAGGACTCTTCTCTTTCATCTCTGCTTTGATTTGGATTTGTGTACACCCTCTCAAATTCTCACAACACATCCTCACTCCCAGGTCGGCCTATGTTGACGTTATGTCAAGTCCCCTGCCGGCTTTTTCCAACGCAAGGGGGGGGGGCCTTAGCGTCCATTTTCAACGCAAGGGGGGGGGCCTTAGCGTCCATTTTCAACGCAAGGGGGGGGGGCCTTAGCGTCCATTTTCAGCTTTCCGGGATGTCCATGTGCTTCTATGGACGCTCATGGAAGCACGGCATTCATTTGTGTCGACTGCCCTTAAAGGCAATGTGAGCGTCCATTCTCATTGGATAGCGGAGAATTGTACACCCGGAAGTAAATATTCCCCTTACTGACGATTGATTTTACAGTGATATCTGCACTACTCATCGACTAAAAAAACACCAGATTATCCTTGTTAATTACACAACATTGATTGGTTTAAATTGTGTGCAATGCTTTTGTATTTTTCCCCTTCGATTCGGAGAAACAAATCTTTTTTCGGAGTAAATGATGGCAGAAGACACTACACTACCCAGAATCCCCAGCTATCATTTCTCCCTGCAGAAAAAGAAAACATGGCCGAACTTCGTTTTATTCTGGGTGTAAAATGCCTATTTTAAAGTTAGTTTGGCTATTAAAATGCGTTTTGATGTCATTTGATGCGAGAAATATGAGTTGTTATTTCAGATTATGTGTGCAGTGGATGTACATGATCTTTAGTTTGCTAGTTATTACGAAGATTACTTCAGGAAATTGCGTCCAACGTTTTCATTGTTACCAAGGTGGTTGCTAGGGACGCTGCTATCGATATTATTTCTGTTATGTTGTGTAACTGTTTAATGGTGTTATCTTTATTGCTACCCCCTTCCCCGTCAATGTATAGTGTTGGTCCACAGCGCAAACATATTAGTTTAACAAAATCCGCATCTAAAGATACGTTATTTCCCCCTGTGCAATTCCAGTCTCACATCTCACAGCACATCGTCATTAACAAATACCGGAAACAGACCGAAAACGTTTAAAGAAAATAAAATAATACCTTATTCCGAGTGTGCTTGCTTTTCTCTTTGAAAGTCATCACATAACGGCATTGTAATACACGGTTCGGCTGCATTAAATATTACATATCTGCCGTAGTTCTGTATTTATAGAGCCCTGATGAGAAGACAAACATGAGGAACTGAAAACGTGACGTGGATCATAAATATATCAGCCATTAAACAACATCTTACATTTCTTTTCACACAATACGTCTCTTTGCCGTATCAACACTAATTCGGCTCACTTTTATATTTGATCCAATTGGTAGATAGGCTGTATTTACACCATAAAGGTGCACAGATGATATAAAGAGACACCTGGTGGTTAAAGCATGTTATTGAATTTAATTATTTTTATTATTAGATATTAATAGGATCCCTATAAAGTATATTCATTACTCGTTATTCTCTACTAATAGTTAATTAAAGACTGTATATAATGACTATTTTGCACATCCCGTTCAAGATTTCAAGATTTTCTAAGGTTTATTGACAGATCATATAGGCCTACACAACTATGGTGTAGTTCTGCATTGAATGAAAAACTTGGGTCGCAGGTTCCTCAATAGTGCATTACAAGACATCTATCAATATTTGTGCATACCTCCAGCAATGTTAACTATGTTGAAGCACTTATTTTAACTGATATTATACATAATGTATTATGCTCTTATAAGATGTATGCAGATATTTCATCTCCGGCCTTGTCAGGTATTGAACAATCAATAAATAAAGAACACAGAATTGTTAAATATAAAACACAGAATTTGTGTGATTATACTAAATGATTTTCAAATAAACACCACTGCAGATTTAACTGTTACACATGCTGATGTAACGCAAATGTTCCAACTTGGCATCAATAAAGTATATCTTATCTTAAGCTGATCGATGGCTACTGCCATATTTGCAAAATGTGCCTATGAACCTTGACAAGTGCATGTTTCAGGCTTATCAATTAATGTAATGTAATGTAATGTTATCAATTAACAACAGGAGGGGTCACAAACATAAGTCCAGCTGTTAAATAAAGCTCTTCTGACCTTAGCTGGCGTGTGGGTATATATATTAATACTGCCCATTATGGGCACCAGCAATTTTCACCCATTTATTAATTATATGTTTTAAATGTGAGTGTTTCCTGTCCCCTAAACCTCCAGGGATGTACACAGTTTAATACTGGCAACTTCTTATTATGGGAAATACGAAAACGTCTTTTAAAACTACAACTCCCAGTAGAGACGTGCCATAGAGAACATGTTGCGAAACAGAATAGCCAGCATGTGTAGTTCTGGGGACGGGGTGGGGGAGGGGGGGGACGCGGTGGACCCGTTCAAATCCAGTTTTGAACAGTCTGCCGTGGTTCCATCCCATTTCAAGTGCTGTTCGAGGCTCGGGAACCCTCGGAGCACACTCTCCAATCACAGAGCTTGAGGACTATCACGGGGTTTGTCAAACAGAGCACATGGTGTAGTCCAAACGATAGCTGGGGATTCTGGGTAGTGTAGTGTCTTCATTGCCTTTAAGGGCAGTTGACACAAACGAATGCGTGCTTCCATGAGCGTCCATAGAAGCACATGGACATCCCGGAAAGCTGAAAATGGACGCTAAGGGCCCCCCCCTTGCGTTGAAAATGGACGCTAAGGCCCCCCCCCCTCGCGTTGAAAATGGACGCTAAGGCCCCCCCCCCTTGCGTTGGAAAAAGCCGGCAGGGGACTTGACATAACGTCAACATAGGCCGACCTGGGAGTGAGGATGTGTTGATTCTCAAGAACCGGGGACTCCATCGCCTTGGTGGGCAAGATTATAGCGATTGTGTCTTGGTACACTGGCAAAATAACTACTTGGGTGAAAAAGCTGTCAGTCAGAAGAGATTCTAAAGGCGGTTGATTTGCGGATTTATGTTAGGTTGGTGGAATGAATGAAACGTGCAATACAAGTAATTGTATATAATAATTTAGCATTTTTAGCAATTCTAGCAGAATTAGTAGCAGTAGATTTAGTGCTCCTCTGACTCTGTTCTCTTGCACCAGTATGTTCACACATTTTCATTTTTTGTAGCTTTGGTCTATAACTTAATACCAGCAAATCTAACAACAATCCGCTAATATTAAATATTAGCATGCTCACATGGTAACATATATATGGAAACTACTTATGGAGGATTCAAATTAATTCCTCTTTATTCGTCAAACACAAACAAACCTGCTAAACATCTACGTGTTAGCATGCTTAAGTTAGCATTTAGGCACACATTTCTGCAAGCATTAGTCTTGCTTTGTTCACCCAGTGTTCTACATTTTCTTTAAACTAGTGCTGTAAAAATTATCGCGTTAACGGCGGTAATTAATTTTTTGAATTAATTGCGTTAAAATATTTAACGCATTTAACGCATGTGCAGAATGGCCCGCCCCATACGTGCCACCAGTGGCAGTGCCAGGGTATGGCTGGGGTAGGCTGCACCCATACCAAGAAATGGCTCAGCCCCACCATGAAAAATGATGTTAAAGTAAGCAAAATAAAGTCTGCCAACTCGCGCGGAGTAAATTGCACAGACAGCAGTTAGTAAGATTGATTTCAGTCGCCACGGTTTTGAAAACTTTTGTCACGTAGTGATCGTCTTCTCAATAGCACATCTTTGATAACGGCGTGGTGTTGTTGCAGGAAGTCCCGACGCAGAATACGTTTGCTGTAGTACAGGGCAGAGCCATATAATAGTAATACTATGGCTCTGGTACAGGGGTGCACATAACTGGTACAGGTTATGTGCGTAATCTGAAATGCGTACCGTCACTTGTGTCACAAAGCGCATTTGCGTACCGACGTACTTGTGAAGCTTTTCCAGAAGGCGGTTAGATCACCGGACGACAGAGTCGGTCTCCGTTTGCACAGACAGGGAGCTGTTAACGTCGGTCTGTACAACGGAACTGTGCCAAAACTACGCCAACCGGCTGCGAAGGGAGACTCCCCCCATCACTGGAGACCTGCGCTAAAACAGCTGATCACAACGTTCACACTCTGTGGTCACGAAGTACTCCACTAGCCCCCCCTGTCGACTTTCCTAAAGTACTCCACTAGCCCCCCCCCCCCCGTCGACTTTCCTGAAGTACTCCCCCGTTGATAGAAATCAACACGTAATGAATTAAGACCCCACGGTTTGATGATTGATAGGTGTGTGGGCTGTCTTTCATTTTGACACGCAGAAAAATGTTATAATAAACATACATACTGTATGTTAAATGGATATATCCGCCTTCTTTCATTTATCTCTCCATTCCCAACAATATACATAAATAAATGGAATTTTTTGGACATAGTTCGAATGGTGATTAATCATGATTAATTAATTTTTAAACTGTGATTAATCTGATTAAAAATTGTAATCGTTTGACAGCCCTACTTTAAACCCTTTCAACATACGTTTCAACCGTTACCTAAAAACCTGTTGTAATATCACCCCAGCTGAATATTGTCTTAAATAATAAAGTAAGTGAGGGGCTGAATGCTTTAGCCTCGTCAAGCCACTGCTGTGTTTTGTGGGAGAGCCCAGCATGGCGCTTTCTTAAAAAGCCAAATCCGTTTCTGAAGCACTTTGAAAAGTCAGTTTGTGAAGCGAGGCCCATGCTCCACGGTAATCTCAGTGTTGTAACAGCGAAAATTGACCGTTTCTAACGCAGACGGAAAATGTTGGAGGCGTTTACAGACAAAGGGAATGGGATGTAGTCCAAAGATGTGCTTCTTATTTCTTGTTCCAGGCCTTGGCATGGGGTTCTCCTCCACACTTCTCAACATCAGCATATGAGTTTCACTTATCATTCAATTTACCCGGCTCAAGAATGCATACTTGAGTCTACAGTTGTGACCTTAACGTGACCTTAACAATACAATATATCTGACTTTGAAAATCCAATTACATATGGCTTTTAGATAAATACATTCACTTTGGTGGCAGTTAGGGGAAAAGACAAATGGTTGTTTACATTTTCTGTATTGATTTTCCCAAAAGTGCCCTGGCAGCAAATCAGCGACCACTGCTTTTGGTCTTTTTCTCGCTTCTATTTCATTATGAATTCAGTGTTTTTATCAAATTGAAAAAAATACAAGTTAATAGTTCAGCAGTTACTCCAGGAAGTCTCTCTGCTCCCTCTCCTTCCTGGCAGTCATTTTGTAAAAGGCCTACAACCGCACTTTTATACATTAGTAATGCAATTTTTTTGGAACGCACTGTCCAATGACCTCAACATACCATTATACCTGTGTTTGATTAACAGATGGTGTGGGCCAGGTTTGGCTTATAATGTATGCTGCCTTCAAGAAATAAATAATCCTCCAACGATGTAAGAATTATAACAATCGTACGCCGGTTAGTTCACCAAAGAAGCCCTCTGCCTGACCTACTTGACAGTCTGAGCGAATGTCTAGGAGTGTATTAGCATTAGCACATACATCGGTACACGCACATTGGTACAGCGTCCCTGTCCAGGCCGGCTCATTTGGTACGACACGTCTGACCTTGGTGTCCTCTCCTCTTGACACCGACATGAGAACCCTGCCTAATCACACTGAGCCATGCCTCAGCTCCTGCAGGATTTGGCTCACCACCACCCTGACAAGTTTTGACTCCACACGGCCCTTCTGTGGCCCGACAGCTAAATACCAACACATGCTGCTATCAATAGTGTGAAATGCCAATTACATGCTCTCCCCCAGACTGTACTGGCAATTAATGGCATTGGAGAGAAAGCTGTCCTCTTGCAACTTTAATTGATGTTTGCCCTGTCCTGGTGTTGTTTGTTTGGCAGTCAAGTGGAAGTTTAGTCATTTTCAGGGACAAATACAGTAAGGGAGTATTTTCTAATTATTTGTGTGGGGATAAGGGGTTAAATAATCCCTTTTTTTCACAAATTGGTTTGGAATTATCACCTGAATTTACAGCCCTACAGTTCTAGCAAGTTTCATGACATGTGTTTCAGTTTGTTCCCCTTAACTCTACTGTTGGGTTAAATTGTTCCCAACTTTTTTTAAAGAAAACAAACACAAAAAATGCTCTATATACAACCTGTCAATCACGTAAAATAGCAGACTTTCATAGGTAGCAACAAGCTGGTTAATATCGTGGAGCATTTAGCAGCTCAAAAGTTTTAAGGTTTATGGATATCCAAACATTGTTACACGTGGGTGAATATCAAACTTACTTTCAGCAAAAACACTACATCAAATTAATTTCTTGTAGTTTTAATGTGGAAAGGCAGATGATGCACTGCTCGCCACCACATTCGTCCAAATGCACTTTTGATGACCTCTGGCAAGCTATCTCTCTGATGTTGTGATTTGATCTTTTAATGTATTTATAATGAATAAATCAATAATCTTTCGTTTATTCAAAGAATAAAATAGTCTTTCGTTCTCCTACCAAAATGTTTTTGAATGCCGTAACTTCAGCAGAAAGGGGAGAAAATGCACAGAGATTTACCTTTTTTCGTGATCCCCACACTACTTAGTTATAACTTGGAAATAAATACTGGCAATTAGGCCTTTTTCTAGTGCAAAACCCCTTCAGGTATCCCTATAACTCCAAATTAATAGCGATGTTGGTATTTAAATGAAATTAAAAACACTTCCCATCTGCAGCCGCACTCAGATCCAGCCTCTGTACAGCACCCGAGAGGGATAAGAATGGAACGAGATGCTTTTGTTTCACTCCAAACCCAGGCAATCATTCAGAGATTGATCTAATGCTACAATGACCGCTGGCTGTGCAAATGTATGATGGCTTATTTCCCCACTTCATCACTCCGTGGTCAGTAACGACTGCATCGGGCCAACAGCGTCCTCCTAAGGACATGTTGGTGTAATTAGCTGATTGGTTGTTTCCATTTAATTCTACTGTAGATGTTCGATCCATAGGTTAGGATCAGACTGTTGAAAGTATATAGAAAGATAGAGGTATTGTGTATACAGGGAAGACAGCAGAAATTAAATATACAGAAGGTGAACCAGGTCATTTTACCTACGCTTCACTAGTCAATAGAGCATGGTGGTTAATTGAACAAAGCTGAAAGGCACTGACCAATTCACCTGGAAATGTTTTCTCAGCACTTACAGTATCATACATTTATAGCAAAATATCGCTCCTCCATGCATGATTTCAGATCGTATTTATTTACCTGCAAAACAGTCTGTCATTCAGCCAGAACTGGCTTGATCCAGACATTCACATAACAATGCATAACAGGGTATGGCGGGGGAGCGGGGGAGGGGGCGTAGAGACAGCTTGGAGTGTGCTGAAGAAAAATATGGGCAGTAATAAGGAACAATAACAAATGCTGGAAGGTGCAAACTACACCGTGAGCCAACTTCACTGTTTGCTCCGGGGCCTGGCTGCTCTTCATGCCAGTTTCTTTGTCTGTCTGTGTTTGCAAGAGAATATCCTGTCAAACTTTCTGCCAGAATATGATGATTTAACATTATATGTTTACCAGCCAATAAAGCAATGAGTTTGTTGTAAGTTTTTTTGCTTCCATACCAAAAAAGTGTATAAAAGACCATTATGTGTTGGTATTAAGAAGTAAAGTATACTGTACAGTAGGGCTGCAACAAACGACTAATTTGATAATCGATTAATCTATCGATTAATGAAACGATTAATCGACTATTCGGACTATTACTGTATGCCTTGCACAATTTCTCAAACGCTCTTATTTAGCCATCAACTTTTAGATTTAGCTTGAGGTTGTTTTAGGCATGTGGAAACTAACAATGAAGACAATAAAGATGAATACTTTATTCCAAAATACATATATTATTGAAATAACTTAAATTGTGAACAAAACTAACATTGCTTTTTATTCAAATTAAATAAATAATATTTCACATCAAAAGAAACAACAGTGTTTTAACAAATCGTATTAAATAATCTGATGACAGAACTGTAAACAGAATAGCTGAAACTTTAACAAACTAAATAATAATAATAATAATAATATATAATATTTTTATAGCGCCTTTCAGGAAACCCAAGGTCGCTTTACAAGTCGGGTAGGGGGGGGGGGGAGTAGGGGGGAAAAGGCAGACAGGTTAAGGGGGTGGGGGGGGAAGTAGCGGACAAATACACCTATTAAAACTAACTATACAGTGGAGCCTTGGTAAAAAGGTGCGTTTTGAGGGCTTTTTTGAAAATGTCCAGGGTTGGGGCGCTGCGGATTTCGGGGGGGGAGAGAGTTCCAGAGGGTGGGGGATGCCACACTGAAGGCTCTGTCACCAAAAGTCCGCAAATAACTCAGTTACCTCTAATCATTATGTTTGTATAATGTAGTTAGCTCCGTGTGTTGCTGCTAGCATACATAACACCTGACGTGAAAACCTTACTCGTGGACGGGGCTACAGAGCTACTAGAAAGACAGTCCAACCCGGTGCATTCCTCCGTCTGGATGTGGAGCACTTTTGATAAATGTTTAGACAAATAGCTCGTGTTACCGCCCTTACATGCTAAACTCGTATTCCACTTTTGGTAACGAGCATTCTCCACATCGAGACGGGTAAAGTTTAACCACCTCGGAGCGCGTTCTCTCCGCCATCTCCCACGTGTGTGTGTTGCTGCATGTTGCAGCTGCCCGTGTGTAAACTGCCCCGCCCCCTCGCAAGCAGCGGGGGAGAGAAAGATCGAAAATACATCATAGACGCATTTGTTTGTCTTTTTGCATATTAGAAACGAGTTGGCGACACTAAGACTGCGATATAATGTCTTTGTAGCAATAATACATGACATATATTTTTTAAATGTCTCCAGTACCGATAAAAAGACCAATAAAGTTAGAGCTTAACGGGGCGTAAAACACACGTGATGACGTCACCAACGAATCGACGACTGAATTAGTTGGCAACTAATTTGGTAATCGATTTTAATCGATTAAGTCGATTAGTTGTTGCACCCCTACTGTACAGATATGCTAGCATCTTTGCTCGGCCACTTGTATGCTGCGTTCTAGACAACTCTAAAATGTCTCGCGGTAATCCATCTACCCCGACTAATTAAATAAAAGTCGTCTGACATTGAATGCACCATGACTATTATAGTAATTCAAATTAATTCACTATCATACAGTTAAATATATTTGCATTTATATGAATGTCAACGTTTTACAAACAGCATGCCGACATGCTCACAATGATAATGCTTATAGTCTTTGGTATGACAGCATGCTAACGTTAGCTTACAAGCGCTAAACACAAATGTAGAAGGCAGATGAAAATGTGATTTGTGTTGCAGGTATTCAGTCTTCTTAACTTAAGTATTAAAGTGATGGACAGAACACTCAACAAACTGAAATTAGCATTTGAAGGCAACAGCAAGGTTGAACCAGCAGCCAAATCAAGTTAAAGGTACCTCCACACTGTTGGGTTGTAATGTGGACTCCACAGAGCTAGCGTAGTACTCCAAGTAACTTCTTTTTATGTTCTGACTCCATGTTTTGAGTGTTGTGGAGCTCAGCATTTACAGAAAGCACTATGTTTTTCCGGCAGGAGGTTGTTTGTGAATGTGTGGAACTGCTGCTCCATTATCGTCACGAGTCCCCCTAAAACAGCGGTGTCATATGTCTTAATCCACTCTTCGAGAAAATAATAGGGATGGCAGTCTGTCCTCTCGGAAGCATGAACAAGAGGTGAAAAAAGCAGAACTGCTCTGTGTCATTACTAAAAAAGCCCCGACTACAAAGAGGAAGACAAAAAACGGCAATCTATTAGAGCATCAACCGTATCCCAAATACATGGATTTGACCCACAATGCAAATTTGCCAACTTGACAAATAACCCATTTGCAGCTTGACTCTTGCAGACATAACTCATATTTGTTCTTGGGACAACAACGACGTGAGGAACAAGATAGGGCGAGGGAGTTAAAAGGCGAATCCGGATTGTGCTTCTCCACTTGGTGAGGGTAAATTATGGAAAATCAGCTTACTGTAATCCCGGCACTCGTTGAAGGGGGATCATCCCAGGCGACTTAACACCATTGTTCACTTTTGAAACTGATGTGCTTGTTAGAGAGGAGACATGAAACACACTCATAGTTGCTGCTTCATAACCATTAGCGGAGCCTATTTTCAGCCCTTTGTGCGAGTTTAAAATGAACTTTGCATGCGGTGGCTTTGTCATCTAATTGGAGTTAGAACACACAGTGGATAACAGCAAAAAACGAATAGCAGTGATTGTTTGAGTCAGTTTGCCCAAAACCAGCAAACATTTGAAATCATTGGCTTTTGTTTTACGATGAATGGACAACTTGTGTAGAGGTGGTTTCCTCCTGAGATTCGCCACAGTGCCACCAATGTTTCACAGCCCCCCTAACGTCTAATGCCAGATGTTGATGCTCACTCTGCGATGGGAGGCGAGTCACCGTGTCAACCCAAGAGATACCATTATGTCTACACCTAGGCCCTTTCCCACAAGCGTGTTTTAACCAATCTGGTTTATTTAGAGAGGTGTGAACCATGATTTTCAAACTCTAATGTGCAGAAAACAACCTCTAAAGTGCAATACGGAATATAATTCTACGTGCATACAAACTAGCAAGCAAATGTAACTAACAAAAAAGACTTACGATTGTTGTGCCCCTCATAAATGTATTTATTAGTCAATTTATTGAACGTGTTAGAAACAAAACAAACAATAAAAATCATAATAATTATAACAAAGAGAAGCAAAAATAAAAAAAGGTTCGAGGAATTCAAAAATAAATTCTCAAATAGTTTGTCATTTTCAAAAGGGGCAAGAAGAAGCCCCCCCGCCCCCCCCCCCCCTAGCGTACATTGTTCATGAAAATAAAAGTTACAATCATCAGCATCCGTGATATTTGATTCATTGTTTTAAACAACAGATACCTAAACCAACCAAAAAGAAATAACTTTTACAACGACAAGAAATAGCAAGCATCACTTCACAGGTCCTGCTCAGAACCATTGAGGATGTGGTTTCTAAATAAGAGTTTTAGTTTAGATAAAGTTGCACAGTATTTCAGCTCATCATTACAGTTATTCCACAGATGAACACCTTTCCTTGTGATGCAATGAAGTTTGGAATTTGTTCGTATGGGTGATTTAAAGAAAATGCAGTTTCCTCTCCACATGTGTTTGTTTTCTCTCCATGTATTCAAATGGAACGGATGGACACTAGGAGAGTACCAAGGTTACGTACAGTGTTTGCCTCGCTTGACTCTAGTCTTCATTTGTTGATACTGTGTTGCTGGTGCTACAAACTTTTCGAGCACATCTTTGTCAGAAAAAAGTAAAGAGAAACGTGTATTTATTTACAATACAGCCCAACCTATTTTATTTTTATTTATTTTTATTTAACCTTTATTTAACCAGATAAAAGCATTGAGATAGAATCTCATTTGCAATGCTGACCTGGCCAAGAAGGCAGCGACGTTACACGTTACACATAACACAAACATATAAAATACAGAGAACATAACTAAGAAAACAAAAGACAAAAAAGCAGTCACTACATTGTGCACATTAGGACAGTAAGAAAGGTGCACTACTTATTACTGCAAGAGCAGCTGGTGGTAAGGACTTCAGACAACTTCAATATAAAACATGCTATTGAGACAAGTGCCCTCAGTTTGAGGCTTGATTGAAGGTCATTCCAAGACCAAGGACCATAATAAAAAAGACACCTTTTCCAGCCTCAGTCCGCACAGCAGGAACCTGGAACCGTATCCAGGCGCTGGTTCTGAGGTTGTGAGAGTCACAAACTGGAGCAAATCTGGCACATATGTACAGTGGAAGCTTTCCTAAAATGGCTTTATACATTAATAAAAACCAATGCTGCATCCTACGCATACTAAGTGAGGACCATCCAGTTAGGCTATACAGTTTGCAATGATGAGTCCTATAGGGTGCATCTGATATATAACGCAGCGCAGCGTGGTACAATTTCGTTGTACCTGGTGCGATGACAATAAAGGAATTCTATTCTAGAGTGGGTCAAGTTTGGCCAAAACAGTGGGACAGGCAAATCTATAAATGGTATCACCGTAGTCCAGCTGGGACAGGAATACGCCAGAGAACAACCTTTTACGGGATGAAGTTGAAAAACAACATTTAAGTCTGTAAAGGAAGCCAAGAGTGAATTTCAATTTCTTAGTTAGAACTTCAATGTGATGTTTAAAGTTTGATTTCTGTCCAACCAAAAGCCAAGATATTTGTAGGTATCGACAAACTCAACAGAGACGCCATCAAGGGTGTCAATGGAGAAGCAAGAGGACACTGACTTGGGAGCAAAAAGCATTGCTTTGGTTTTCTTACTGTTCAAAAGCAGTTTGGAATCAAGAAGTGCATGCTGCAGCGTGATAACATCAGATTTTAAATTGGAAACGGCCATATCCAGAGAAAGAGCACATGAGTATACAATAGTGTCATCAGCATACATATGATAGGTAGAAAAATGCATCTGATTACAAATATTGTTTACATATAATAAAAAAGAGCAAAGGCCCCAAAATAGAGCCCTGTGGAACTCCCTTCTTCAAGGTGACAGGGTCAGAGACAGTACTACCCAACCTGACGCATTGAGTACGGTCGGTTAGATAACTCTGAAACCAGCAAATGGTATTATGACCGAAACGAGACATCAACATAACATTAGACATAATGTGGTGATCTACAGTGTCAAATGCTTTGGCTAGGTCAATAAACAATGCAACACATACAGATTTGTTATCCAAAGCAGCCTTAATATCGTCTAAGACTTTCAGACCGGCAGTCACAGTACTGTGCTTTGATCTGAATCCAGATTGCATAGGGTTAAGGATGTTGTGTGAATTTAAAAAAAGTTTTAGCTGAGTAGAAACTAGGGACTCAAGAATCTTTGATAACGCAGAAACATTTGAGATAGGACGATAGTTATTTAACTCTGTGGGATCACCAGCTTTCAAGAGGGGCGATACCAGAGCTTGCTTCCACACATCTGGCAGTGTGTGAGTGGACAGGGAGAGATTACAAATATCAGTTACTGGTTGTGCTATAATCTGAGCTGCAATTTTTAAAAAGAACGGGTCGAGGCCGTCAGGCCCGGCAGACTTTTTAGGATCAATTGATTGCAAACCCTGTAAGACTTCAGAGACCGAGAAATAAGCTAAATCAAAAACAGGGGAGTTCATCTCTTGACTAGGGCTGTGAGTACGACCATTTAGAGAGTCATGACTTGCTCATCAAAAATGTGACCAGCCTTTTTGAAGTGAGCATTGAAAGCATTAGCCATACCATCTGAATCTGAAATAAAAGAATCACTGACCTTCAATTTTTTTGGGAAACTAGAAACCTTCTTGTTCTGAAGTGATTTAATTGTTTTCCAGAACTTAGAATGGTCATTAAAACAATGTGGTTAAGCTCAGATAGTAATCAGCTTTAGATTTTTTAATAAGGGCTGAACATTTATTTCTGAGGACACAAAAAAGAAGCCAGTCATCACTAGTGTTAGACTTTCTAGCTAAGGACCATTGCTTATTTCGATCATGAATTAGATCCGATAGTTCTATGTTGGGTAAATAAAGAAGTCGGGCAATAATTGGCCCCTTTTGCATCATGCCATGAGCTGGAAATGAGCATTGCAGTTGCACCCTAATTGGTGACAAATGCATTGTGTTTCCTGTTAGTGCTTCATACTGAAAAACCTGCTGTGTTTTCTTAGTTTAGCAGCAGCAGCCGTAGGAAGTGTTTGGTTGGCATGCAATACCTTATATTGTTAAGAGAGTGAATAATAATAATAATAATAATAATAATAATAATAATAATAATAATAATAATAATAATAATAATAATAATAATAATAATAATAATAATAATAATAATAAAGCAATCTTATATCAGTGACAATGCATCCCTCATTTTCTGTAGACCCCCCCTGGATACCTTTTATATATTGGAATGGTGGGGGACACACAACACATTGATTATATTGAAAAATCACTGGTCAAACATGTTTCCAATAATGGGGTTTGATTTAATGAACGGCAACAAAAACATTTAATGTAGAAGAATATAGTGTATTTACTCAGTCTACGTGTGTTTTATAGCTATATATGTTTTACATCCACACTGGCAAGAAGACACAATGAATTTACCAATGTAAAAAATATTATGGCTTAATGTCAACATTTACATTTCCAGTATTTCCGATACTTTGAGGGTTGATTAGGTAAAAGTATATCTATGTTGCATTAGTGCCTGTGTCACATTGTGCAAAGACCTATAACTGTGATCCGTATGTATAATCAGCAGTTGGAAAATCTCTTGATCATTTAAGTGCATGATATCGTTATTTGATAAAAGGCGTGAACTCAGTATTAACTCGAAATCTACCTGCAGTCTGTAGATAATCAGAGGCATTTTCATTCATGTAGAGCAATGCCTTTAACTGTTGTTCATTTGGACTTTGTAACGAAATACTGTGTCTATAATTTTCCACATCTGCAACCTGATCTGAAAATGTCCGTATAGGGCGCACACACGGAGCCGTTTGACCCCCCAGAGAGTGGCGTATGCAATTCTATCCACCTTGGGACCCGTTGTCGTTTCCTCAGTCGTTTAGTGCCGTATTCGGTCGTCCTCGTGTGGCCGAACGGTCTATATGACACTAAACAGTAACGCAAACGACCGAATTCGTCCTCGTGGGGCCGCAGCCTAAGACACAGATTATTCTTTTTGATCAGACACACAGCCCACTTTAATTTAAAAAAACGAGCAAAAGTGCGCTTCTCTCCCTTTTAAAAAAATAAACCAAGCTGTTGGCAATTTTATTTTTCCCTCTTTCCTCTCCAAGAGTTTTAATCAAGAAAATGTCTCCACGTACTTATGCCCAAAAACACAAGAGAAGAAAAACAAGGGTACTTCATGAGTGGGTTAATAAGCCACTCTCTGCTGAAAGGTGGGTAGTGTCGTCTGTCCAATTACAAGAGAAGAATGGCTCCGTGAAATCACTTGACACATCCACGCACTTAAAGTAAGAGCTGGAGAAACCAACAAAGTACAGCTAGTAAACTACTTGGAGAGAAACAGAATTGTATTCATTTTCCACTGGATGGTATTTTTATACTATCGATTGAGTGAATTTACAATGATATCGAAACCCACAGACCGATGCTATTCTTTTATTATCAAAACATCAATAGCCCATTATGTACTACATTTTCTACTGGATCTCTCGTACATGGGTATGGAATTTCAATGTATGGTTGGTATGGTGGACAATCAACCAGATGATGGCTCCCACAAGATTGCTGACATCCTCGTGGATTCATCTTCTTATTATACACACATGCATTTCCAAACACTTGGACTACCTATGTTGTAAATGTAATATCTTTTCAATTTACACACGGCATCTATTGCACGTCTGTCCGTCCTGGGAGAGGGATCCCTCCTCTGTTGCTCTCCCTGAGGTCTCTCCCATGTTCCCTTTAAACTGTGGGTTTTCTCCGGAAGTTTTTCCTTGTACGATGTGAGGGTCTAAGGACAGAGGGTCTAAGGACAGAGGGTCTAAGGACAGAGGGTGTCATATTGTCCTACTGATACTCTTTACACACTGTGAAGTCCACTGAGACAAATGTAACATATGTGATATTGGGCTGTATAAATAAACATTGATTGATTGATTGATTGATTGATTGATTGATTGGTTGATTGATTGATTGATTGATTGATTGATTGATTGATGTTATAACAATGTGTATTTAATGGATATGGCATCAAAAACAGGGTTTTATATAAAGAAATCTAAAGGATTGCATATTTAAACTACTGTAGAACGAATGTCATTACATACAAAACATTAATATATTTTATTGTGTATTACTGTGTGTATCACTACTAGTGCTGCGTACCGGTACGCCGAACCGGTACTGGACTTGTAAAAAGTTTCGGTTCAAGTCCGGTTAAAACCGGAACGTCAGGAACCGGTACTTGGACTCGCAAAAAAACTAGCACTTACGTATATTCTGGTGTCTGTGGTTATTTAAACATTCCCTGATAAACGTTATTCAGCGTCAATAAATGAGTGCTAATCCCAGTGTGCTCAGTGTACAACATCACATGTCATTTCACCTTCGATTTACGGTTTGAAAACGTAGAATTTCGCCACATGCTAATGCTAACCGGAAGTGAAGAATTTTCAGAATAAAAGTTTTAAGTTAATAGTGTGAACTTTCGGTTTTTTCAGAATAAAAGTGATTTAAATTAGTGTTTTTAATTCAAAATTACGCCATATCAACATTGATTTTAATTTCTAACAGTATGTATTGTAGAGTTGTAGAAAATACATGGTGCACAGACAGTACAGTACACTCTGACTGTACAGTCACTAGAGTGTAGCCTATACTGTATATTAGGTGTGTAACAGTGTGATGCGTATAGTCTACTCTACACTCTACCTTTCAGCAACGTTTTAGGGATTTAGGCTCAGTCAGCTCAGGGACTGTTTGGTTACTTTAGTTTGGTAAATGAAATAAATGTTTGAACTTTGTAGTAGTTCACTGTAGTTGCTGTCATAAGTCATTTGTAGACTAAGTGGCACATTTGTACTTTGTAGAGAAATGTAGACACAAGTTGGAAGGGAGCACAATAAACCTGATGAGTTTGAATTTGAGTTGATTATGAGTTAATTTTCAATTGATAATTAGCTCACAATAAGTTCACTTTAGTTACTCACACAACTTGACACAAGCCATGGGTTCAGGTCCGGACTTATAAGTCCGGACCTGAACCTGAACCTCTGGACTTGAGTCCGGACCTGAACCTGAATGTGAGTCCAGGTACGCAGCACTAATCACTACTGTGTACTGTACAAGTCTAAAGTCATTTTCACTATTTCTTAAGAGTGCTTCTGGCTGTTGTTCTGTCCCAAACTAGGTTGATTGCTGTCTGTTACTGAAAACTACAGCCCCAAAAATCCCCTTCCTACTAAACTAATTACAAGAGAACAGATTCCTGGAATGCTTCCTGGGGATAGGGGAGCGGTGAGCGGGGTCTCTGGCTGGTTGGGAATAGGAGCAGGGATTTCTCATCCACGTTGACTTTGAGGATTTGACCTTCATCAGGATGCTGTGGAGGCAGTAGGTGTGACGGGGCTCCATGGCTAATGTTAGCAGTCGTGATTGGTTTTGATGATGATGATTGTGATGATGGTTCCTGGTAATCATGGTGATGCAGGTGGTGATGAAAGATGACATATTTGTGATGATGATGATGATGATGATGATGATGATGATGATGATGATGATGATGATGATGATGATGATGACGATGACGATGACGATGATGATGATGATGATGATGATGATGATGATGATGATGATGATGATGATGATGATGATGATGATGATGATGATGATGATGATGGATTCCTTTTTTCAAATACTGGAAATGTATAAACATTTGCTAACTTAGATGATAACATTAAGTGAACATTTTGAGCTTATTGTACTAAAATTGGTAATAAAAACAATAAACTGTGGCTGTAGCATAAAAGCCAGGCAGGCAGCCCCATTTGATCTTAAAGTAGCTGCAATAAATGTAATTATTTCCCAAATTGCCAGAGTACTCTTCTTAATAGATAGCTATACTTTATATTTGTAAAAACATGACTGAGTGAGTGACCGCTGATTAGATCGTGAAAATTGTAGGCATTGTCTAAAGTGTGTGGTCAAATAAATAAATAAAAATTGAACATGTTAAAGCCATTTTCATTCAATAGAATATTAAGTGCACTTAATCTAAGTCAAACAGTGGCTCTCGTCTGTAATTAACCATTACATCAATCCCAAAGGGAGCAATGTCTCAACTAGCATTTGGCTAATGGCCATCAAAGCTGATGCTACTGCGTCACAAAGCACTGGAACTGGCAAAGACTCACAGCCTTTAACCAAAGTATAAGCTACCTAAGGCAGTCAAAATGTTAATACCTCAAAACGTTGCAGGTATCTTTGGCAGGTGACTTTGATGTATCTTCCAAAGACATATTGTATCACCATTTGCTACCTGCCAGGTGGTAATGTCAGACTGGCTTGTAAGTGGCAGATGGGTGGGCTTCCAGCGTGTCAGATGACCCCATCCTGTCCCTCTGTATGGCTCAGTGAGGCGTGATGTGTTATCCCCTTCCCACTGATAATACCTTCCCGCTCCTCTCACTTTGTCCCTATCTGATCCTTTTCATCCTTGTCCTCTTGCTCTTTTTCCAGATCTGTGTGTGCATGAGTCAAACCAGTGAGTATGGAAAGTGGGATCTGACAAAAAGCTTGTGTGTGTTTGGCAAGGAGGGATTAGGCCCAATAAGCCTGGCAAGCAGTCCGCTTTGGTTCACAAAGACAATTTTGCAATGCCTATCACTTCCACTAGGTGCTGTAGCAGGTGTGTGCATGGATATTTGTTATTATCTACTTTACCCACGTCTTCTTCCCTTCCCTGTAATTGCTCACTAGCACATTACCTGCAAGTGTCAAACCTTTGTTTTTACGGCCCTGTTTACAGCACCTGCTCAACACATTATAGCACCGTGCCCGTATGTTCCTAAAATTAAGGAGGGTGTGTGAGTAATTAGGGTTCCATATGAGAACACAACTCCTTTTAATCCCCTTGCATTTGTCACATTCGGAATTATTTTTTGAAGCACACGCCACTCTATATTCTGCTTTGGAAACCGTGATCTCTGTTCATTTGAACAATAAAGTCGCGAAAAGCTTCTGATCCACATGCTTTGCTCCCTCAGATGGGCCTCTTACACCTCATGAATCGCTGATGCATTGCAGGTTTAACAGACCGGCTCCAGTTCTTCCAGTTCTAATGCCTTTCAAATGCTGATCCAGGATGCCCTTGCCACAACAGAAAGCCTGGAAAGCCTCGGGACAGAGTGGGCTGCATAAGACACTAACGGAGAGCAGAGAGGAGAGCAAAGCTCTATTGGATAACTGCCCGGTATTTTCCACAGCACTTGACCCTGGCACACACACACCCCCCACCACCCTCCCCGCTCCACCTTCTTCTCCTCCTCAGCACCGGCAAATGAATTGTCCCCGCTCTCGGCTCTGATCCTGAGAACCTATGACAGCCAAAGCCTTCCTGCTCTCTGAAGTAAGCCCTGGCAGCGATAGGCTAGTTTACTATTCTCCACTCCAGCCCGGGCTGCGAGGTATGAACCCGGGCGAGACAAAGCCTGTGTGACTGCGCTGAATAGAAAGACGGAAAGTAAAAGACCTTACCTGTCAGAGTTTAACTTCAAGTGTACTTTAGGGAAGAAACGTAGGGCCCTCATGCTGGGATTAAAGAGCAGAAGGAACAAACAAAGTCAAGCGGTGAAGCAAGTCACTTTGTATTTTGAAATGTTTTTAAATACAACATTTGATGCTTTATGAATGCTTTATAACACATAACTAGTTTGTTCATGTAAATGATAGTGATTAATGCTTTTCTGAAATGTTTACCAGAGGTAAGGCCAAGATTTGCAAGTCACAGCACTAAGTCCTAAACTTTCCTTACGTAAACATGGAGTGATGCACTCTTAACCAAACGTGATTTCACTTTGTAGTCATTCTGTTTCGTATTGTTCATGTATTTTCAAGTCAACGTCCAGATGAAGTCACTATTCGACTTGATTTCGGCAAGTCTTGTCTTTGTAGTCCATTTCGTGAATGACAATTTACTATAAAAGTGACAAACTTTTTACTCATTACTTACTTAGATAATTGGTCATCTTGAATAGGAATTGTCAATTAAATAGTTTTCAAACAACGTAGGAACTAAATCATTGTCATTAATATTGAAACACATCTACAGCTTGTAACGGCTTGTTTTATACATATTCAATTAAATAACTCGGCCAACACCGTCAATCTTCTCGAAGATAAGTAGTCTTAACTTAGTCATTTATTTATTACCATGTCCTTAAGTATTAATGATATGTTAAATTTTAACTAGGTGTTAGTGTTAATCAATATTAATTAAACTTGAGAGGTTGTTGAGTTCTCCAACAATCTGTTCACCAGTACGTTAGCATTGTGTTCTCACTGACCTATAAAGCTATGATAAATAACTTAAGGGGCTAAGGTAATGGTAGCCTACAGCAAAGTGGTATTATTAATGGCTCTCAAGTGCACGCTGTTTTAATACTATGCCATTGTACTCCATAGGTGATCCATGCATGTGTCCCTTATGGACAGAGTCTCCACCTATCACAGCCTTTGTAGTCTTTACAAGGCCCCTCACAAACAGATAATCATCAATCCAGAGCCGTCAAGAAATGGTATCTTTCTAAGACAGATTGCTCTCTTAATGTGCTCCACCATTTAATATCTTTCTGGTTCTTCATCTTCCCTCCTTTCCTCCCTCCGTCAGCCTGGCCAAGTCATGCTGAGTTCATGCTGAGTTCCTTAAAATGTATTAAATTACGATGCGTCATGAAACTAATTCACTCCCCGGTGTATGAATCACATGATGGATCCCTCTCTGGCCTTACCTTGGACACCCTGTATGCACATAGCAGGGTAATAGATTAAAATTAGCCTCAAGTTCCTTAAATGATTGACCCTGGGCCCGTTTTTTTGCCTCCTGCCAGCAATCAGTTTACAGGGAGGTGTGAGCGCTCGTGCTAAATGGATGTAGGGAGGAAGGGCGGAGGGGGGGGGTGCTTTACCTCACCTCGCTGTCAAACTAGCCGTTATTCTTTCCTAAAGACTTCTGTTGAGCATGTGGGAAATGAATGGATGAGCGCTAGGTGGTAGCTTAAGTGTTAGCGTTAAAGCACTGCATCAATGGAATGGCTTGTTGGTGCACTCTTAATAATGTACCTTTAACAATTCATGGGTGGAATTTGAATTAATTACATTTTTAATACCCACCATTTATTATTAAGCCTTTTCCAATTAAGATTTCACATTCTAATCTTATTAACTGCATAGGACTTTCTTCGCCACACAACATATCTCCCCTAACTTGTGTTTACCCACCATAAACCTGTTCAGGGGCAGCCACCAATGTAATTCAGTTGGATTCACTGAAAGATTGATTTGCCTTTTTAAATATACATTAAAAGGCATATTTGTAGCTTGAGAGTTACTTGACTTCTGCAATGCTGAATGGAATCTAGTAGAATCCAAATGTCTCTTTAGCTACACATACATTATGTAGCTAACTGGCCACCAGACTCAATTTATGTGTGAGTGTTTTATTAATTCATAACATCCTGGAGCAGAAACAGAAAAGTAGTGTTTTCTTTTCAATTTTCCCCCTGCTTGCCTCTCTTTGTAGATATTGCGCATCCCACAGGCTGTTTTGTATGGATCCTGTATTTTCTCCTGCTCTCGAGCAAAAAAATATATCTTTGTTTACGTGCTGTGCTGATATCATGCTAGAGGGTCAGCTCACCTGCGTGTGTATACACGGGTCAGATCCGTGGGGAGTTGTCACCGGCTCTCAGGGTCTCTAATGAACTCCAGCCGTTTGACTGACAGACGGGTTATAGGGCGGGAGTAGACTGCGGCGCCGCGTGCCAAGCTGCTGTGTGTGTGACTGATTGGATACAATGTTAATGAAGCGACAGACAAACACACACATTGTCACGGATCTGTTCGGGGCATGTTGGGGGGATGTGGAGGGAGTATGTCACATGTGAATATTTGTGGAGATGTATTCACAAGCACAGGAGAGAGATGATGCTTCTCTATTTACAGTGAAACTCTGTCTACAGTGTAGTATACACTATGGTAGGGATTTCCAACCAGCTCTACTGTACAATAGGGGGTACTTCTGCAGAGGCCAGGGGGTGTTTGGAAAAAGTGCAGAGGAGCTTAGCTAATTGGAGAAAAACAAATGTACTGTTGGCTAGAAAAACAGATCCACATAGAGAGTCTCCCCACTATAAAACAACCCCATTGGTCAGTAAAAGCAGCCTATTATGACCCATATTTACATTTATATTATTTATAGACCTCTAGTGGCCATTGTTATTATATAGTTAGAGCAAAGAGGGAAGTCAGGTTAGGTATTTGAAAGAGCAATAACTATGCTTAAGGCAGAAGGGTTAGGAAGGCTCAATGGCTCATACTTGTACCCGTTGGTGTGTCCTGTTATGAAACCAAAAGTCACCGTTAATTTATTTTAAGGAACGTTCCATATTTGAGTCCGTTAGTTGAATGACTTTAAACTTGAACCATGATAATTCCATTGTTGAGGTCGACTAGAATAGATTTACTTTGTGCAATTTTCCAAACTCACATTGGTTTCTCAAACAGCATCTCTGTATAGTATGTGTATTCACTCTCTGTCCTACACGGCTTGTTGGAGCTCCTGCCCCCGCCCCCCCCCTCCTATGAGCCCAGTGTGCTCTGATTGGTCAGCTCGCCCACTCTGTTCTGATGAGTCCACCACCGATACAGCGGAACATCAGCGATTATGTGTTACCATGGCGTTTGTTAGCAACCAGAAAAGGACACGAGTAAGGACAAACAGATGAGAATGCTGCGTGGGGTCTGGGTGCCGTGTTGGCGGGACGTTGCACGGCTCGCTGCTGCGAGGAGCGGACAGTGTGAGCTGGGTTCATTTCCTGCTTGCTGCGAGATATCGCGAATGGACACGGGAAGGGGGGCATGCTGAGGGAGCTGCAGCACCCCCATCTGCGACGCTCCACTAGCAATCCGCAACCCCCCACACACACACAGAGAGAGTGTGTGTGTGAGGAGCTCCAATGGGTCCATTTGGGTATGGGCACGTCGCCATACCCAGGAATAAAAAAATGGAAAAATAGAAATCTCCAACGAGGCATTCTGGGGCAGCATAGACAGGTCTTTTCTGTGTTACGGCCCGTCCACACTACAGCGTCGACAACTCCAATCTGCCCATTCACTTTGAATGGGGTGACGTCACGTTGCCTCGCTTTTTCGCAGAACTGAATTGTGGGTAGCATAGCGGTCCGTCTCCGGCGTCTCCGCTATGTAGCCAGCGCCAGCCAATCAAATCCCGTTTCGGAAACCGCGTCTAAGCTGGGAGAGATATCCCGCCGTTCATTTCTATATTTCAAAAAAAGTCGGAGGAGAAACTAACTATCGCCGTAGCAAATCACCCGGTTTTGTATGACCAGACCCTCTTCACCTCCCGGGATACAAACCGGAGGAACCAGGCATGGAGGGAGGTGGCAGAGACAGTGGGGGAAACTGGTAGGTTTCCGCCTGTTTGGGGAGTTTATATATATATTGCTCCCATAAAATCCCCGGGGTTTTTTGCTTTGTATGTCGGGGGCGGGAGATTCATGTGATTGGTTGTTGGTCGCGTTGCTTGAATAAAATCCCCAAGCTCCAGACACGCCCAGCTCCAAGCTATTTTTGAAGCTGTAGTGTGGACGCTCCGTTAGAGATGTACTCGCTACAGGGTGTACTTTGAGGGTTTGTGACTTTGCATGCACCCTTCATAACACACAAGGGGACGGGTAATAACCGGAAAAGCATGACATGGGACCTTTAAATCATTTTTTAAGTATCTGTTTTGCCTAAACTTAACCAAGTACTTTTGCTGTTTATCACGTTAACCACGGGGTAAAACTGTAACAATTGAGTTTAAACTGCGACTGTTAAGACACATTCCTATGGGCAAATGAAAAATTGGTTAGATGACCTACAGATTGGTGTGCTTGTATTGGGTCAAAGTTTACTAAAAGTAACGGATACAAAAATTAAATAGCTAAACATAATGAAAAATAAGTTTGAATAGATAACTAAAGTAAGGTTGAATTTAAATTGTGAAATAGTTCAAAGTGATGGTTAAACAATAAAAATAGTTTGCTCAAACTAATCGCTTATCATTTGAAATAGCAATAACTACTGTAATGGTTATACAGTTTAAATAGTTAACACAAAGTATTAGATACATGCTAAAAGAGCTTATATAATATATATTATATAAAAAATGACAAAGTATATGTTTTATAGCACAAACTATGTCCTCTGAGTTTAAAAAGCAATCTAGATGGATACATAAGTCTGTCCTTGAAAAAGCATCCCTCATATTCTTCATCAAAACAACTCTTATGGCAGCCGGCTCGGGGGAATCCAGGGCAATATAAGAGACAATAGCCAACATCTCATACTGCCGCTGTCCTTCTGCGATGCTCTTCTTTGTTTGCTTTTCATTTTTCTTCTTTAACGACGAATACTGGAAGCTCAGGTGTGTCGTACGTCGATCTGTGCGGCTTTGTTGTCTTGTCAGTGTCATGACTTTGATGTCATATTTTACGTTGCACAATGCTCATTTGCTTTCTTTTTTATATTTATATATTTGCCCATGGCAGTCCAATATCATTATTTCTTCCTTGAATGCAAACGAGAAAGAGATGACGGTGATATAAGAGAAAGAGAGGAAGTCATCTTACCGGTGCCAACTTTTCCACCCAATCTCGACTTGTCTGAAAACTCAGTTACTCTTTCAATTATTCTAAACTAGAAAGATCACTCCAAAGAAGTGACAACACTAACAAAGCTAGTGTAACATCAGCTTGGAAATAATTTGATGTCAGTCACTTTTTATTTGTTGCATATGGAGAAAAGTGGTGGCAGGATTGATTCGCAGTGACACATTTTTAGGGAAGGAAACGCAAAGACAGGAAATGAGGAAAGGTTGTGATTTACCACGCTGCGATCCCTTTATTCTGTCCCTCAACTTAATTGGAGAAGCCCAGCATGCGCCATACGTCGCCCATCAGATTGGTAGCAATGACAACAGTGGCTTTCCATGTTGTTTCATTACGAGTTCTAACATATTTCTTCAAACCAACACCTCATCTTTTGGTTGAATTCCAGAAAAGGTGCGCGACAATTCTTCGTTTTCGGTCCGACTGACAGAAATCCAGAGCGTGTGGCATCGCAGCAGATTTGTTAACAGCGAGCTACCAATTTGTCTTGATGTAATCCTGTCCCACTTCGTTGTGAGGATCTGGAGCTCGAGCGGGAGAGCTTATCGTTGTGTCTCTGCGCTGAGAGCTCAGTTGGCACCACAATCTGCTGTGAAGTATTCAGCCACTGAGTCATACACCTGAACGCAGATGTACGCTAACACCATAGACTCCAGGTGTGGTCCGACATGCCCACTTTCAGCCCTGAAGGCACCACGGTACGTTCCTCACTCTAATGACTTTCCTTCCCTGCTTATGGCTGTCCGACTGTGACTTCTGCTAATGCTGCCACTGCTGTGTTAACAGCAAATAAATGGCACCGCTTATTGTCGAAGATTACTTTAGATCTCCAATCAAGAGGTAATGAGCATTGTCATGGCAACTGCATCCGACGGGCAGGGGAGCGAGCAAGGTTGAAGACTCGAGAAATACTTGAACATGTTAAGCGCAAATGAATCATGTTTTTTGTCTCCACTTTCGAATGTAATTCCTCCTCCTTTTGAATTGTACTTTTAGTAATGGGATTTGTCTTCAAAGACCTTTTATTAGATTCAAAAAGTACAATTTAAAAGATCATTCCTGGTTAATTCCACTTGCTAAAAGTGCTGATGCAAGAGTTGTAACCGTATACCCTGAAATATCACCCAAGGGGGAATATAAAATAATAAACAGTCAAACATTTGACTCATTGGACGTGAAGGCCTACACATGTGCTTGTATCTGGGGCAAGCTGTTAAGCATGGATCTCATTTCTTTTCATACTTTTTATTTCTTTTGACAAACTTCCACCCCTCTGGATATTCTTCACTGACAAACAAAACACATCTGAATAGCTCCTTTCAGGAAGAGCTTTTTTATCTTTATTTCCACACTTGCACTAAAGCTCACAGATTGACTCCAGGACAAAGAAGATCCAACTGACAGCGTGAAAGGCTCGATCATTTGTTGCCCCCCAGAAGATACTGATACATTTGATCAGATTGCTTTGTCTCCCAAGACCTGATGTAATGTGACAGGAACGTGTGGTATGTGAAACAAGAAGCGGGTTTGTAATACAAATGAGGCGGGTTGCTTTCTTGTTCAGGTTGTCTGGTGATGAAACGTTAATTTGAGGATTAACAGATTACCTTCTATTCCTATTTTAGGAAGGTCCTCTGTGGTTTGCTTTGCCTCATTATCATTTACAACTATGTCCATTTACACCTGGAATTACAATATGAATATTCATTCAAGTAACTTGAACTTAAAAAATGCTTTTATTTGATGAAACAAAAATGCTGAAACCTTTTATTTCTTGGTCTGCTAAGATAGTTGTCTTTTGTTTTCATCCATTAGGTTTGATTTAGCTTCTACTAATTACAAACTGAAGAGACTGATATGCCAATAGGTATTTTTCTTTTTGCTTTCATTCCATTTTACTGAAGAAAATAACAAGCCATAATGTCACATGACTTGTTCATAAAAGATTCAAAAATAATTTGTACAGAGCTTACATATTAAGATACACACTATGGTAATAATTGTTTCATACATTGATCTAATTGGTGTCCCCAATTCATTTTAATATTTATATCTTCACATTATTTGACACTATATAGAACTTTCCACTGGCATTATAAGTGATGGCACTGAACTTCCTCATATTTTTATATGGATTCTGGGACCTTTTCTAGCAGACACATATCTTTTTTTTAAAGAGAAATATAGTTATATCTTAAGCTAAGGCTATCCCACTGGTTTATAACCCTTACTTTAACCGCCTAGATGATCTTGGAAAAAACTGATTTGCTATTATTTTTGACTGATATTGCAATTCTTTATAAGTGGCGATAGCAGAGGGAATTATCTTTTTTCAAACGTTATTCACATTCTCGTTGAACATATTATATTAAAATCATCATGTCTGCCTGTGACAGCTGCTCTTTTCACAGTAATGATACTTTTCTATATTGTATCATTTGATTGTCAGAATTAAGTGTTTTACTCAATTTTGACCAGTAGTTAATGCATTTAGTCTTCAAATGCAACACGTCTTTGCATGTACACCCAGTATAACGTTTCTTCACCATTCCCAATGTCCACATTCTGTCTGTATTGTGTTCTGAATATATTACAGTGAAATGCTTTATTGTATTTAAGTTCAGTGTAAACAATTCAGCTATTGTTCTCATTTGCCCTTCTGCTTCTCGATGATCAAAGTAGCAAATGTGACATGCCAATGAGAGTAAGAGAGCTTTTTGTGTGTTTTTATATAATACTAAAATATATTTTCCTTTTCAGACTAACCACAAAAACAACATAATTTAAAATACAATAACTCTGTCCTCTATTTCTATGGTAAACACTATTCCAAACCTTTAAAAACCTTGACCTTCACTTTGCTGTTTTCACCGAACACACCTGGCTCTCTAAGAAATTAAATGAACTGTCTTTGTGAAACGCAGGCTGAGATTTGTAGTGCTGATGTGTCAAACTAAACTCCATCGCCGCGCTGAATTCTTCATATTCCTTTTTTCCTCCCCGGGAGACAACAATGCACTTTTTCTTCTCACCCCCTCCCACGCAGTCGCAGTTCTCTTCTTGTCTTCTTCTATCACACTTGTGAGGAAAATATCACCTCAGGACTCACCTTTCAAATGCTGAAAAAAACACTCACAACCTTGACAGACGCTCTAAACATTTTGCCCCGCTGTAAATATTAAGCTTTGTGTGAGCGAGGAATCATGGAGGCAGCCACGAAAGAGCCTGAGGGCAAACATGCAAACCTTGATTAACTTGTGTAGCGCCATCTCTTTGTACCTACTCTGCTGGCTCATACTGTAGATTGCTATCCATAGCACCTTTTTTTCTTTTTTCTTTTAAGAATTCAGTTTACAGTTTTTAACAGAATAGACGAGAGAACAGTTTGTAAGAAATAAACATTGCAACATTATTGAGTGAAGGCGTGATTAGGGCTGCACGATTTGGCAAAATATAGCAAATTGTGATTATTTTACCTGTAATTTGATATGATTTGTGATATTAAAGGAAATGATCACTTTTTGATTCAGACTATCAGTTAAAATTATCATGTTGGGATTATTTTTCTTTTAATTTTAAGATTTAAACCAAACAAGAATTTTCTATTAATCCGTAGAAAACCGCTTGTTTTTTTACTCTAGTGCAGCACCAAAATACATCGTTAATTTATTTGAACATATTTAGCAACATTCCCTTCATTTTTACCATGTAATGTTTTTGTGTCCAGAAATGTACATTTATTTTTGTATATCCATAGTCCGCTCTATTAAAACTTTTCTCTAGCTATTTGATGTTCCTTTTCCATCAAGTTGGTTGACTGAGACGTAAAGAATAAGAATTACCAAGCTATCCTGACATTTAGTCCACAAGTAAGGGTCCCACTCTAAAATCACTGAATACCCAAATTCCATTAATGTTGGGGTATTTAATTAAAATCTTAAAGGCATGTTCCTAACCATCAAGACAAAACAGGAGACACTTGTGTGACCAATTGTTGTCAATTAAGACTTATTTACATACTGACACTTTCCACCCACATATCACACGTGGCATGAACAGAGAATTCCTTATTATGGGCTGTTTTCAAAGCCTGCCTTATTACTCCTTAAGAAATATGGGTTCATATTGGAAGGCCTGCCTCTTTATCCTAATGGAAGGGAATAACACCTATCTTCATTAATTATGGCTTAATGGAATAAAAAATGGCCCCAGGTGCTGTTTGATTGACAGGTCTTACAACATAGGAAAAGCCCCCATATAGGTATCTCAGTGCAATGTTACCCTCTAATTGGCAATTTACCACCCAGTCAATAGTCAGGATTGCCTTCTCAGTGTCTGCGGAGGTATTAGCAATAGTGTTTTTCAACATCCAGATTAATTTCTTAAAAGCCTGCCCTTATAAAAAAGTGTCTGGCTTGCAAATAAAGGGATGTGTCTTGAAAGTATTGTGAGAGGGCTTCGAGGAAGTAACGGAGAGGGGGCTGACAGAAAGACGGAGAGTGGGAGAGATGGGGAAACGGAGAGAGAGAGGGGGAGAGGCCGGGAGCATTAGACTGGAGTGAAATAAATTTGCTTAGCAGGTACTTCTGTTGGAGTCGCCTCCACTGAAAGAGGAGATCAGTCTTGCCTGTTCTGCATTGCCATTTCATCTAAATCCCTCTCTCAATTTCTTTTTTTTCCCTAAACCTGAGAATCTGTCATTCACAGGCCATTCATTTTGACGCACTTGCCATTAATAGATGCTATAAATACTCGTATATGGTTTATACATCCAGCCAAATATGACTCATACGCTGCCAATAAGATGAAGACCAACAGAGAATAAGAGAATCAACAACAAATAGGGATTACAAACAATTCACTATGCATTTTAAGTCGTATATTAAGAAGATATGGAGAATATCTTCTGGATTATTGACAGTTTTCTTAGTTAATAGGGATTTTTAAAAGGTTAGACAAAACCCCACACAAGCATATGTCACATTAGGTTCTCAATGGTGGTTTTTCATTATTTTATAGACCAAACTAATCCAAAACATCCATAGGTTATTAACGTAATTAACGTAAGGTTGTTAACAGATTTTTAAACCTTATTTTTAAACTTTGATGAACTGAAATGAGAAAATAGACTATTAAAATAGAGGTTTTTCCACATGTACAGTAGTGCCCAAAGACCGCTAAAGAGCCTTTGAAGTGTAAAATAGCTTGAATTTGCCTTTCAATATAAATCAACAATGACTACAAGTTAGCAATGCATATCATATCAGTATCTGAAATGTTTGCCGTTAGGACTAGATTTTCAATTATGTCTCGGTTTCCTTGGGTTTTAAGTGGCATAAATTAGAACTTCTATCCATATTAATTATTATAAGTTGTTTCATTTCAGTGAACCCTGTTGGTTTATAGCTTGCGGACATGTTAATGCTAATATGTTGTATTCAGTGTTTCACTAAAGTTGCTGTTTCTAAAGAATGCATCGATGAATAATAATTTTAGATTATTAAGTGAAACGGAATATTATTAAAAGGGTTTGGAAAATAGTTTGAAAGAATCATCCTCTGAAGGAGGGTCGACAGATAATCAATGTAAACAGATATTGTGTCTATACTAATACTTGACCAAATCATCATTTATAATCTGACGTGTTTTCTGCTGCAATAATTACGTTTGAAAGAAAATGGATGCCCTTTATTTTAAGAAAGATCGCTAAAAACGCAAAGTCTTGCTGAGAACATCCAGTCTAACAAAAAGCGTCAGCCACCTCCTATTCCTCTGTTGTTGTTGCAGTAAAAAAAACGTTTTAATTTGGTAATTAAAGGAGGGGGATGTGGAAGTGCGCTGCTATATCCCCACTAAATTATCTGTAATGGTGAGGTGAGTCAGTTTCCTTAATTAGTTTAGTCCTTCTCTTCCTCTCTCTCGTGGAGTCATTAATGTTGACGTGAACATTTTTCTCTCATTTGAATAGGTAAATAATGAAAGCGGAGTGACAGTTAGGGGGTGAGCTAGTCACAACTTTTTAAAGCAGCAGTGAGGAAGTAATTAATAGGATTGTTCAACCCGGAGGGACACACAAACACACGTTCCTGCATACACACTCAAATAAGTTCATACTAACATATGAAAACTGCGGACCAGCATAATCGTTGAAAA
Source organism: Pseudochaenichthys georgianus (assembly GCF_902827115.2). NCBI lineage: Eukaryota > Metazoa > Chordata > Actinopteri > Perciformes > Channichthyidae > Pseudochaenichthys > Pseudochaenichthys georgianus. Next base: position 7,164,520 of record NC_047520.1, on the reverse strand, counting down.
AGATTTAGAAATGATTTTGTTTGTGCTCCTGATTCATCTGCCGAACTTCTGTATTAAATAATAGAAAGCACACTTGCACAAAATCTATACAAAGCTCATTTTCATGCTCCACAGTGTGCCATTGGGACCTTACTCTGGACTTGTTGTCAAGGTGACACATCTCAAATAAAAACCGATTCCATCCCATCAGAGAGATGGATGGACCGTCGTTGAAATTAGCGAACGAAAGCTTGAATTGTTTGGATGCTGCTCTCCTCAGCAAATTCAACAGTGATAATTAATTGTCGCGAGTAAAAACACTCATCAGGGAGATGAACCATTAGAGAGTCAGGTAAACAAACCCATTATGGGTGAGTGGCTGATGAGGATTGATGAGAAAAGTTAGATTTCCACCTCAAACTGAAAAAATGTAATCTGTAAAACTTTCATCACACTCGATACAAATAAGAAGCATCTACCCGAGGATCGAAATCTGAATGAATCATCCTAATCAAGAATGTAATGCATTGATAGAATTGTTTTTCTCTTTCTGTGGTTGATGGCTGTGTTCACAATGTTAACACAACATCTGTTTTATTTATTTGATATGTTATATACTGCATTGTCTTGTTTATGTTTCTTATGCTGGTGTTAGGTATTGTGTATCTTGTTTTTATGTGTTTGTACGGCGACCTTGAGAGCCTTGAAAGGCGCCTATATAAAATAAATGAATTATTATTATTATTATTTATCAGTGAAAGATTAACATTATTGTTTTGACATATCCACTGGGTTGATTATTGATTATACATACACAATAATAGTACTTTAAACAACCAAATGTGGACTTTTCTGAATGCAATCCATAAAATACCAAAACCTGATACTATTTATCATCTGCAATTTGTGGCAAAAATGTTAATGATACTTAAAGTACACAGTTGTTCAGCAGGACAATCTCCACATATAACAATACTTTTATTATTGTTGAAACAGGACAATACAATACTTTAATATTCGAATGCAATTCCGGGAAGTGAAAAGCTACATCAAGGTGGCATGGCTTTACATTACCACTGCTAAGCTAAAGGCTAACTTGTGCTCAGCGAGATACATGGAAGCTTCGGGACATTTACGAGTGGGGTATTCACTGCCGTATTTTATGTAATGTAATAAAACGTGAACATCTCTTGAGCTTGTTTTATTTCAAGTTTTTAACCAAAAGCATGTACAAAAAAACAGTTGACTTCAAGATGAGGTAACACAACCTGACTCATGCCTGCACCACTCTATCCTGTGAGTACAAGAGACTCATGTGAAGCCTTTGGTTTGGTTGTTGAATCTCACTGTTTACTTTACTTGTTGTTGCATCGGCGATTCTGTTCGTCACGGCCATATTTGTCAGTATTTCTTTGTCAGCGGATCATTTTGAAATATTGCAGGTTTGTTTGGCTGCACTGTAAACTGATACTCCCACTTCTCCGCTGCTGTATTTCTGCCAAAGAAGCTGTTAAAAGTGTTTTCTCTTTATTAGTCTGCACTGGCTGTTAAACAGTATCTTTAGGATCCCAGCTTTAAGTAAAAGGTCGACTGAGGATACATTGATCAATGCTTCATATCTACTTATCATTTCTGTCACTGGGGCTACCTCCACTATCAGCAGTGTATCTCGGAGCTTAAGGTCACTGCTTCCTTGTCTAGGTCCTCCCACATTCATTATTCATTATGGACTTACCATAATGTAGCTAAGAACTGTGGGTGAGACTATTGCTTAACACATGCAAATGTGAAACCGCTGTAGTAAAATTAAATCTTTCTGCTCTGCAGCCCAGCCATGATGAGCAATTAGTAGGCTACACACAGTGTCATTTCTATCACCTTTTTTTTCTTTCTTTTGTCTTGCACGCATTCAAATACAAGTAATAAAGTGTACCGTGATGTTCATACAGACGCTTCTTTTAACAACAAAGCAATCATTTTTCAACATGAGTCATCACTTGGCATTACACTCCCACTCCCTTAAGCCAATTATATGACAAGGCGTTAAATTAATGTTGGTGGGAATGAAATATTCAAGCGTCTCAAACTGACGCACCTCGGAGAAAGAAAGAGGGCGAGAAAGAAAGTTGAGTGAGTGAGTGAGTGAGTGATGGGTGGCAGAGCCAGAGGGAGGACAAAGCAGAGCGGCGAGGGAGGGAGGGAAAATGGAGGAGTAGATGGAGACTGCCTGATGGGAAAATGGATCGGTGCCAAAACGCCACAGCTTGGAGCTAAGATTAGGATTCCATCTGTCTTGAATTAAATATTCAAATACACGCTGGAAAGAGGAGGCATATTACTAAAAGGATGGATGGGGAGAATATGTGAAACAATGACAGGCTCTCCACATCCATGAAGACTGAAAGAAACAAATCAACATGTGTTTCGAACAAACAGAATGAAACAGTGAACAGTTTATTATTAACATAGAACGGAAGTTAGACATTTGCTTAGTATGAGATAACTGCATGGCAGTCACACCTAAAACAGCCATGTTTTGAAACGAAATCCAGTATATGATACCGGTATAGTAAAGGCTAATCGTTAGTAAAAGACGGAGGTTATGATCTATAAGAGCGTTAATATGTTAGCAACGGTTAAAGGTGGGGTAGGTAAGTTTGAGAAACCGTCTCGAGATCGCTAGAATTTGAAAATACACAACGGAGAAAATCTGCCACTTCCTCACAGAGCCCCTCCTCCAACACACACGAACGCGCACATGACCAATGAGGGCACGAGATAAGTTTGTGCCCCGATGGAAGGCTGACAGGCAGGTAGGCCATCTGTACTTTTTACAGTATTACGGCTTCTACAGATGACATTTTTGCATGGATTTGTTGTCAAAGCACTTCAGATATTCATTGCTATCGGGATGTTAAGAGCATTCCATGGAATATAACAAAAAGTGTATCTCGAGCCGGTTTCTGAAACGTACCTACCCCACCTTTAAGGTAAGGGGAGGTTGGGGTTGTTGGAAAAAACCTAGGGTTAATGGATGACTACTAGGTAGTAATCATATTTTAATCGCAATTACGATTATGGCTTGCAACGATTACAAAAACAACGTAGTCGAAATAAAACGATTATTTTTTTATTATTATTATCACTTTTTTAATTTTATTTTTTTATAAAAAAAATTATATTGGTTTTTCAGTTGAATTATACTTAAAGTTCAGGGTAATCAACTGTTAAAAACGTACTGTTCAAATTTTTTCTCCAATAAATGGATGTTTTCAAAGTAAATGGATAATCGTTTTTAATAATCGTGATATCAATTATTGACCCAAATAATCGAGATTATGATTTTTGCCATAATCGAGCAGCCCTACTACTAGGTAGTAAAAAGACTTGCTTACTCTGTCAAAGGGTTAGTTATGCCCCTTTCACACCAGCGCCTTTTCAGCTCCGGCTCGGAGCTAGAGCCTGAAAAGCGCTGGGTTTTCCAGTTCACACTGGAGCTGCGACGGCTCTTAGCTCCGGAATCCGCTTCATTTCCAGCTCCAAAAAATTGTCGGTCCAGAGGCAAGAGCTTCGGAGCTAAGAGGTGACGTCGCTTACGTCTCTCTTACGTCGAGGCGTGCAGGAAACTAAACCCACCTCCCATGGGTCGACTGTTATGCCTGCCTACAAGCAGTAGTGCCTATAAACACACTTTATAAAGTCAGGCAACACTAACCAGGCTTCGTGTGATTCTGTTTATTTGTGCCTTACTTTGACCATCCGTTCACTGTTATCGATCATTGTGGAGAGAGGCAGACGTGTTGTTTTGTATTATTGCAGCTATCGGATGCAAGTAGTCAGTTTAGCTTCGGTTGCTATGCTAACATCACCCGTTTTATACCAGAGAAACTTTCATAACAGCGTTGTGATACCAAACAGTGTCAATTCAGACTGACACACATTCACTTAGGCTAAGGGGAGCTGGGGATATGCATCAGCTGCTTGTGTGAGTCGGACAGTGAATACTTTAGAGCGGCCGCTGCAGTGCGAGCTAACCGGGAGCTACCGGGAGAATAGACTCCCGTGGAAGAGCAGCACTGCAGCGGTCGGTAAATGCTGCAGAAACACATTAATAAACAATGAACCACGGCACTCTGGAGAAAAGTATAAGGTTGGAGAAGTCGTTATTCAATTTATTCTGGCTTCGTGTGATTAAAAGCAACACGATCATCGACCCGACGCAGTTGTTGTTGTTGTGAGCTTCCGTTGGGGGGCAAATCAGCGATGTAAACGGTGACGTCATGACGCAGCAGGGGCAGCTCTGGGGCGCCAGTGGGCGGTGTGCACAGAGCGGGAGCTGAAAAGGGAAACTGGAGCTGAACCAGAAAAGCTCCCGCTCGGAGCTAGAACCTGAAAAGCGCTGGTGTGAAAGCCGCATTAGTTTCATCAGAGCTGCTTGTCAGATGGTTAAATAGCCTTGAAAACGTGATGATGGCGCTGCGATTGGCTAGCTGTGTTGATGAGGCATTGAGGACGTCATTGTTTAAACTTCTCCCTCAAGTCATCTTATCTTGATTCTTCACACATTGTTGGGGATTCTAAATCGGGAATAGTAATAAATAATAATTATAATTTCAATTTATATAGCGCCTTTCACGAAACCCAAGGACGCTTAACTAAAGAATGAAGTAACTAAAGAATGAAGGTATAACAGGTGAGATGCCTTCGACCAATACGACCACACCCTTACGTCCAAAAGTATGTTTAACAGAAGGTCCAAGGCAGAAAGCCTACATAATGAAGTTTAAAATTGTCCAATATCTATATTACTATTAGGATACTGGACTGTATACATGGCAACTTCTACGAGGCAACATCCCTTAAAAGTCAAGGTTTAGTCTTATTTACCAGTGAACATAATGTAATAGTGTATATGTGTTTCTTGCAGTACATTCTTCAGCCTTTCTCAGTATTTCACTTGAATTTCCTGACAAAATGATCTGAGCTTTCGCCAAATGCTGAGTAGCTAGATGAGCCTTCTGAATTTGCAGCCGAAAAATCTATCAAAGCCCTCATTAATAATTTCCACTGCAGCCGTCATACTTCTTGACATGAAGAAGGGGGAGGAGGGAGAAGGAAAAGCCAACTCGACTCATGGAAAAAGGCACAACCCAGAATTACTAAGGTGCTGATTCACACAAGTGTGATATCATCATGTGACCTCTGTTTGGCTAAATCGTTTGTGGTGGACTGCAGGATTAATAATACAGAAGACCTCTGCAGTTATTACAAGTTGGAGTATAAAAGGCCTGTATGAATAGGACTTTTGACTGGCAAATTGAAGGGCACCTCTTACAAGAGATTTCTCAGTCTCAGCACTAGCGTCATTGTACAAGATATCACTGCCAGCACTTGGAGAACTGTTTTGAAACTGACCTTCGAAATCTCTATGGAGTATGGCAGTCAATGTTCCTATGAGAGTAGCAGAAAGATTAGGTAAGGGATGTGAGAGAGTGCCAGTTAATTACTCCTCAATACAATGTGTGATATGACTCAAGATCACAGTGTTCCTCTCTTTTGTTTTTCCTCTGCTCTTCAAGCGTTAAAGGTGGACTGTGGATATAGTGATTTGCATGCTTTAAAGTCATTTAAGAGTGACCTTCAAAGAGAAGACAAACAGCGAGAAACAAATAAGATAATCAAAATGTCAGGATTGTTACAGGAGATGGGATATTAGGAAATGCGCCATAACAGATACACCTTAATTCCTAAGAACGGGAATCTTTCAAAAGTAAGGTGCGCTTCATTACAAAGCAATCGGATTAGATGCTTTCCATCCAATCAGAAGACACTGTGAGATGTTTATGTGATATTTAAATGTCATGACGTTAATAATTCTTAGACAAGGCTTTTTGCACTGGTTTGACGATTGAAGGCCATAAGGATTATCTTTAGAAGAAATAAAATAATGTATTCAGTGTTTTTTGTGCCCTGGCAGGGGTTGACAATTCTGACGGTGGTGTTTGATGATGTTTCTAAACCCACACACAAACAGGTAGATAACAAGAATCTTAAACACCTTGATTTACAGATTACAAAGTACTGATAAAGACTGTTTACCCATTTATTTCAACTACAGAAGGATAAAAGTCCAACATCAAGCACTTGACACTACGCCATTTTGTTTACTGGCTCAAGAGATTAAGAATTCAAAACTCAGGGTGTCTCTCAATGTCGAGTACGCTTGCTTGGTAGCACATGTCTTCCGAGTCACTTGCTTCAGAAGCGAGGCAAGAATACTTCCTGGCATTCGGAAAACAAAGAGTGGAACAGGCTAGCAAGTGTGCAGGCGTGCGTCATATGAGAGGCCCCGCCTTACATTTTCCGCCACAGATTTGGGGAAATTGATCCGTGCGCAAAGCATTGTGGGGATTTTAAGACCGCGGAGTCTACTCATGTGCAGCCTCGAAACTTCTCGCTACGAAGTACGCCGGGCTCAGTAGAATCCCAAGGAACAGTCCTTCGGTGGCACTCGATGACGTAGTATGCTTGAAATAGTGGCTGTGCAGCAGCTTTCCTCGACATGTGAAACACCCTCTGTGTCAGTTTCACAGTGTGGAAATAGAGAACACTTGTGTCATTTACTGAAAATGTGTGGATACAAAGCTTTTTAACCATCCAACATGCATTTCTGAAGAACATACTGGCAGCCTTAGTGTTCTTCTGAGAGCTTAGAGCTATTGGCTTGGGTTGGTTGTTGTGTTGGAACTATTGGAAAGTTGCAGGGAAATGGAACAAAAGAGGATATATTATGCTCATTTTCAGGTTCATATTTGTATTGTGTGCCTTTTCCGTGACATGTTTGAACGCTTTAATGTTTAAAAGTGCTTTATTTTTCTCTTTTTGATTTCTCTTTTCTCTTCTACAGACAATTTACATGCACAAAAACCTTTGAAACACACTACAGGAAAGGGAAAACCCCAAAACATAACATATTTCCACTGAACAGGACAATTAACAATCAATCAAATTGTATTTTAGTGCCCAATCTATCCATCCATCCATCCACCAATCCATCCATCAACCAATCCATCCATCATGGTCAACATTTTGCAAACATGGATATTTGACTGCTCCATTTATCTCATAAAGCTAACCCCTCAGGAGTTTTCCATGTCTTTGTTTTATTTTAACAAACAAATTCAACATAACAGAACTGTGTCAGATGGCTGTGTTACATTGCCCAACATGAAGCACGGATATTGTCACTAATTGGTGTATTTAGAAACTGGTCAGCAGAGCCAAGTAATTAGCACTTTTGAAGGACTCCTTTTAAATTTGGAATGAAAACTTACAACCCTTTGTTATTGTTGTACTTTGGTTATTTTGGAAAAGGCTTTGTTTTCATTCCACTCGGTTAATGCAATTAAACCAATCTGCAGCAATGGATCACACGTAGTTGAATTATCTGAAGTTGATTGTCATGTTCAGGTTAATTAATTAGAAGAATGTAATTATCAGCCGATATTGAGTAGATGCCAGCCCAAACTGGGGTAATTCAGAGTTGGAGATGTAATCATGGCTTGGGTTTTTTTTTGAGAGACCTTTGCTTTCATTGGTTGTGACAACTTGAGGAAAACTTGTAAGTGGGTGGAGCTTGTGGAACCAAGTCTTGGTGTCAGCCTGCTGGTCACAGAAACAGACTAGCGATCACTGACATGTGTCCTGACCGAGGTGAGATAAAGCGCCACGGAGCCAGCTCTAGGGAGAGTGCACGACAGGAACAGGGACTTCCATTACCACTTGTATCACCTGTGAGATAGAGGATGCCGATAACAGAGCTACATGTTCCTTCCTTAATTGTTTTGCTTTCCTCATACTTTCATGTTGGCATTTGAAAATAGCTTTCGCCCACATGTTTGGTCTTTTCCACCGCACAGCTTACTCTGGATGTTCGCACTTGTAACGAAAAGGACAGCAAGTCAACACACGAAATGTTCCTTACTTCTTTTAAGTGGCTCTTTTCTGTCTCTGATGGGATCCTCTTGTTCACGCTCTTCAGAACCGAACTCCTTAATGTGAACAGAAGCTGATATAAGTGTCACGAAACAAACAAGCTGATGCCTAATTTGGTCAAACCATTTGTAGTCTGATTCCAACTGTCTAATTAAGCTAGCTTTTCAGTTCACATGAAATAATCTGTGTCATTACTCAGCAGCTTTGTGTAGTGAGTTGTAGTTCTTTATCCTTTACCAATGGAGTGCTTAATACAATGCTTACATTAAGGGATATTGTTTGATCACATTTTCCTTGATTGCCTTTATTACTTCACACTGTGTTTTCTGGAGCAAACTGAGCCACTGAACAGGAAGTGCCTGAGTGTTAACAATGCTTTAAATGAAGCGAGCGAGATTCCTTTCACGGAGTTAATTTGAATATTCACAAACGCACTACACTTGCTGACAAGTGGCTCCACTTGAATGACTGAAGTTGGCCGAGTGTAAAACACCTCAAATTGGAGGTAAGACAGACGTTTGACCAGGCATGTAGATCTATTTATACGCAGCCTTCGAATAAGGAAGGACGAGAAAGTTAAAAGATTGAGACGGAGTTACGTTTACAGGGTAGGTTTGTCCTTGGAGAAAATCCAACAAAGCATGTGGAAACAAGACATGAAATGAGAAAAAAGGGACTACAAAGTACCCCGACATTCCCCCCAGGCCCAATGGAGCACTCTCTTCTGCCCATGATCATAAATCCAGATCTGGGCTCTGCAGTAGCTCTGTGCCTACAGCCTCAAGATTACACCCCCATCCCTTTTTATTTCTCTTCTCTACCTACACTATACCTGTTGGAGGAAGCGAAAAGACGTCCTGCATATCGGCGAGGGAGAATAGAGGGGAGCGTCTCGGAGGCCAAGTCACCGCAGACTCAAAGGATGTTGATCACTTGTGTCTTATCGCGAGCAGAGCCAGGCCACCCTTTGTGAATTAAAGGAGAAATAGTATCTCTCTCCCTCGTTTTTCACCACCCAGAGATGTTCCTCCCTTTCTTCCCACTCCTGTGCCTGAGAGATAATCTGGGCACATTCCGAGCAGTGGAATCCATCTTTCTCGGGGTGTTGCACCGCTCGTCCTTGGCTCCTCTGAGGTCATCTTTGTCCAAACTAAACAGAAGGTCTCCCATACAGAACCCTTCCTTTTTGTAAGCGGATAATGTTGATATTTCTACTTTGTTTCAGCAAAAAGTTGAGAACTCCTTCAACGAGGACAGCAACACTTCAATCGTTCGGCCCTGATTAATAGCTTGTCTTGTCTCCCACGTGTGCCTCTTCAGCTTTTTCAAAAAACAAATTCTTCTTTTCACAAATGTCACACCTACATGCCAAGGCTCTTTAGTAATTACTATACTTCAGAACCCATTTGTAGACCACATTATTTCCTTTGATTTAAGGATAAAAACATCTTCACTGAAAACCTGGTGAAATATTCACAAAATCCCTATAGGTTTTATTCTAAGGGCAACTTTTACTACTGCCTTAGAAAGCTATAATTGTGTCTTAGTTATAGCATGTATATATAGTTAATTACTAGCAGATACATAGTATGTTTCAGTCATGAGGATGACATGTGATTTACCTTTAAAGGATCAATAAGATCCTTACAGTCCAGTCCAATCTCTAATTGAATCAGTGACTTCTATCAGCTGTGGGAGGCTGCGACCGTCAGCTCAGGCTCAACATGCTCAATGCAGGAATATATAAATGCGCACATTACATTATTTCATTTCCTGTCTCTTATTTAAGGCTGAGTAACTGACGTGGTGTTTTGTATAGGTGCAGAATACGTACTGTACTTGAAAGACTCTCATAAACAGTTGCATATAAATCAAGGGAATACAAATCTTTACCATTAGCATGAAATTAGCATTCCACTTTAGGAGCGCAGTGATGTAAGCTGACCTATGGCTGACATTCCCCAGCATGAATCTGTGGCTGCATGCTGAGTTTTACCTTCAATCATTTCACCACTTATATATGTACAGTATACATCATTGCGAGACTGGCCTTTATCCACACATATACTGTAAAGCATGTATTTGCTTGGTCTTGCTCAGTTGACCTGTTGCTTCCAGTTGCATGACTTCAGTATTATTTATCCATTGTTGCTGTCGTGCACTAAGGTTTGTTTGTGAATGATATACGGCAAGCTGCAGGCTTTTGGCTGGTTATTGCTGTGTGACTAGCTAAGCCTCGTCCTTGCCTTCTCCTCTGACAGCAAATCAAAAAAAAGTCCCAGAATCCTGGATATCAGCACCTACGAAGGAGATGAGAACCGCCAGGATTGTGAGGGTCAGGTGGGGGGGGGGAAAGAGAAGTAAATAAATAGCTAAAGAAAGATATTGTCTTCTAAGATGTTCAGAGAGTCGACACACTTTCTTTGTGAGGGGGAATATCGGTGTGACTTGACAGGAGTTTAAAAGATTTATGAAACACACGGAGCCGGTTGTGTGTTCCTGTATGACTCCCGTAGCGAGACGCTGATGAAATCTCACTTCCTCCCCACTCTGTATTCAAACTAAGACGCAAGTATGAAAACTTACAACCGTAGCTGCTCAAACATGCAGGTTCACAATGTGAGCCAGATTACTCCCTACTTGTGTTTTTCCACTTTCTCTGCTTGGCTTCAGCCGAGTGCTTCCAGGCCACTAATTGGACAGCAGACCATGCATGCTGAATGGCATATGTTCCTTCCTCTAATGACCATCCTATAGTAGCTCAGCGACAGGACAGCAGGAGAAGAGGCGCCACCTGACATGTAAATAAGCCAGAATCCCTCCTCTGTGCAACCCTTTGATCCAGCATTTTGTAGTCCAAATGCTGCCACAACACCTCCGAAGGAAGGAAATTCACAGCGTCCAGTATGGAAATGTGATGTGAGTTTTGATCCGTGGTAAAGCAACGCATTTCACAGGGGAGGATCAATGGCCCTTGACGAAGAAGGGCTCTACCACGCATCTCCGCTTAAGAATTTGGCCCTAAATTAAAGACGATATGCATCGTGAGAGTTTCATTGAAGCCCACTCCCTGCTGGGATTTAAATGTTAAGTGTGGATACATTACTGAAGGTCAAGAGAGTGCCCACAGCGAACATTTCCAAAGAAAAGGACAGAAAGAGGACGTGAATAAAGATCTTCAGGATCTGAAGGGTCTTCGTCTTGCCGCTCTCAGGCTGGCTCAAGGATGACGACGGCCGCTTCTTTAATTGGTGCTCCAGATGTTTGAAGATGTCTCCATTAGAGCAGTAAAAGACACTTCATAAGATTAGCTCAGCCTGAAAAGGACAGTGAATGACTGGAGGAATGATAATGAAGTGTGCTGATAAAGAGAGGACTTTCTACACCAGTAGGTGCAAGTTTATTTAACAGCAGGTGTCCTTTAATTTATTGTAGACTTTCAATATAGAAGATTTGAACTCTGAAACAGATTCAAATGGCTGACTGCTGACTTTAAACAATGAACGCTGACTGCATCTCACGGCAGAACAATCCCATGGTGTCGTACACAGACGGCATCATCAATACACATTTCTGTTGAAGAGGAATGCAATAGAGAGTATGGACTTCCATACTACTTACAAACTTCGTAAGCCAAACTCAAGCATACTTGTACATCATTTTGAGAGGCAAATATGTCCTTTTGTTTTGCTTTCCTCATACTTTCGTGTTGGCATTTGAGAAACTGCTTTCGCCCACATGTTTGGTCTTTTCCACAACACAGCTTACTCGCCTGTAATGTCTGTTTATCAAACCAAGCAAAGACTTCTCAAAACAAAAAGGAGAGGACAGCAAGTTAACAAGCTCAATGTTCCCTTCCATTCACTTGACAACTTCACATAACTTCCCTATCAAGTGATAGCCACGTATCTCTACATGTGTTGATTAGTTCACTTACAAAGCCTCTGGGATTCCTTGGAAAACGTAATGTCACAAAGTTGAAAATGTTTTCTTTTGTTTTATAAAAACCGTTGATTTTTTAAATGTAATCGTCCCTCACAGGACAACAACAAAGCTACAAATATGTAAAGATCTTTAGAATACAACGATTTTTGTATGTCGATAACATTACCTAGCAGTATATACATAAATTAAAATGAGTAAAATGCTAAACAATAACGCATCAAGGATAATAATTGAAAGAACATCTTATTTAGTGGTTAAACACCCAAACAAGGAACATCATAATCAGTACTTAGTTTTGATACTTGAGAACATGTTGGTGATGCATACTTTGAATCCATGACTTTAACTTGCAGTAGAGTATCTACAGTGTGGTATTGCTCCAAAATAAAGGATCTGAATACGTCTTCCACCCCTGCTTATCTGTATCAGCAAGCATGTTCCTACAAACAGCTCATGCATCACGTGTAATCTGGAATGGGGACGTCACGTATCTCCCTGTCAGTCGGTAGTTGCTGCGACGCTGGTGTTGTGTTGGCGATTTGCTCTGGGGGTTTCGCTGCTTACAGAGCCGTGGTGTTTCTCGAAATCAGAAGTCCCAGACTCAGATAACACAAACAGATGTGGCGAGGGAGATGAGAACCTGATGGGAAGGGGAAGCAGGCAGCAGCCAGACAGATTTGGGGGAGAATCCCTGATGCTTTTATGAACCAACAAACATCCAAACAGCATTTACATACAGCAAAGCCCACGATGAAGATCGAGAACAATTTTATGTGAGCGCTTTTAAATCTACAATGGATTTTGAAATAAAAAAAGTGTTAATAACATAATAAATATCTTATTTTAGGGGACTATGCCTCCATTTTAGGCCTACGAATGTTAGATATGTTTGATATTCTCGAAATGTAAGTAAAAAATGGACGACCACAACTACTTTTAAATGGAAAACAAAAGTTACAAATTGGTTTGTTCATCTGGTGTGCGCTAACTACCTATAATCCTATAAATGATATGACTCCATGCTTACATGAATATCCATCAACACTGAGAACAAGTGAGGAATGTGAGGCGCAATACCACGGTATAACAAAACCTTTGAAAACGGTTTAGAAAGGGCTTTACGAACTGACAAAAAATGGGCACGGTTAAAATGGTGTGCTTTTATCCAGGCATTCCAAGATTAAGATTAATGCCAGTTGTTTTTGTTCACAGTAACAAACCTAATGTGACCAGGTTTCCATTCAGTGAACTTCAATACATTTCTATTTGTTTAGTTGGACGGTTTCATCTGAGCAAAACTGAAAACAAGTGTCTTCTGCTTTTATAAAAACCAAGGCCAAATAAAAGACTCCCAAGAACACTTTCAGTGTCCTAGCCTCATAAATCTGTCTCTTCTCACAAAATACAATACAGTCCTGAAGTCTGCGCCTCAAAACTTCACACGCCGATTGAACCCTCTGCCAGATAGGCTGATACACTTGATGGTCAAAGGACACGGCTGTCATGTTAGCCGAGTGCGTGCCGTGATTGACAGCCAGATAGCAGCATGTTGTTATAAAACCCCTCTTCTTCTCCATCCTCCCACCATTTACTTTTATTTATTTATTTTCATTTTTGTTCACTACTTTTTCATTTCAGAGCAGCCTCACATCGCAAGCATGAAAGAAACAAGCTGCACATTCATCATCTTTCAATTTAGAGCCTTGAGATTCAGCCTACAAGACGCACTAACGCCTCAATAGGGAGAGAGATATTTGCATTTTGATTAGAGGGGGCCACCGTCTCTCTCACGTCTCCAATTCCACCCGGCTACACATGCGACAATCTAACCGCAACTGCACAGATTGAAACTATACAATTAAATAATGGGTCTAATGGGAGGCGTGCTGGTTGGGGGGGGGCTCTGTAGATCTCTTTGAATGCCATGTCTGATGAATACTTTGGAGTAGTGTTTCCCTGTTGCTTAGTGTCGCGAGAAAGCCTCAAAACCTGATCTTTTTTGCATGATTTAGAATATGTTACACCTTTTTATTGTTCACTTTTCAAAATACGGGAAGGGATGTTTGAGCTGTCTTGTGTCACTCGTGTAGATCGCACCGTAGGGAAAGAACAGCTCAATTCAAACCATGTGGGAGTCGTTTATTTCTTGTATTAGTAAGAGCTTGCCTTTGATGTTCAATCTCCTACAAGAGCTTGCATGGGGAGAAAAGGAAAACAGCAGATGAAATAAAACAAAAGTTTCATCTCCCTCATGCCTCGGCGTAATTCAGCGTGCCAGAGGATCTCTGTGCCGTCTCCAAAATGTTTTGTTTGTGTTCACAGGGAATCTTTTGTAGGGAGAGAAAAAGAAAACGTTGTCCGATCAAATATGCCTTACAAATCGGTTTGTTTGGGAGTGCACACATAGGAGTTTTCTTCACAATTATTTCCCAGCCAAAGTTGTAGGAAAGAGCCATCCCAGGAGGTGAATAAAAGGCTGACCATCCCCCGCAAGGTCACCTGGGAACACGTAGAAAATCTGACAGACAGGTGTCAATCAAAACTCCCATGCAGACATCCTGCGAGTGTAATGGAAGTGAGCTCGGCGGTGTATCCATAGACGGAGATGGAAGTAAAACATTACCATAATGTTTGCATAACCTTGGGGCTCAGTCACCTTGAAAAAGACAGCTGTTTCTCAGCTTGGATGCTCAGTCATCATGAGATAAGATTTCAATTTAAGTAACAGGAGGTGTAACTGTGGAATGAATTTCACAGATAAGGTTTGGTGCCATTAACAAAATGTATTTTTTATTTAAAAGCAAAGTTGCATAGCTCTCCTTCCTCCCTCCCTCTTTCCCTCTCTTTCTCTCCCTGAGGCCTTTCCGGTTCCAGTTGCTGTTTGTCTTGGGGCATTGTTTTATTACCTTCAAAACTCTACTGGGAAAACCTTAAGACAGCCGTTGCCGAGCAACAAGGACCTGGCGGTTCCGCCACAGGAGCGGAGTGAAGAGCGCCCCAGAGCGAAAGGGAGGTAAAGAAGAGGGGAGGGAGGGGAAGAGGTAACACTCAGACCGGAACAGCAGCAATATGGACACAGCTGGAGCCGCGGGTAAAGAGCTAGTGAAGCAGCAATAGCACCTGTCCCTGGTGATCGCCATGGAGGCAGCGAGAGGTGAGAAGATGAATGTGAATACGTTTATTTGGGGTTATTGTCCGTTTATCAAAGGGCATGTCACAAATCACTGTGTTTAAGCTTTGAGCACAGAAAAATAGGGTTTGACTGGCAGTTGTTAACCGTGACAATTTAACAATGACAAAAATCAACATAAGTGAGCTTTGGAGGTGCGGACTGTTGGGATTGCAGACAGAGCCAGGCTAGCTGTTCACCCAACTTCCAGTCTTTGTGCTAAGCGTACGGCTGTGTTCTTGTATTTACCAAGTAAATATGAGAGTGGTATCAATCTCTTCATCCAACTGGTAGCAAGAAACTGACCCAGCCGACAATGTCAAAACCTTTCCTTGCAAATGTAAGACAATGGCAACAAATTCCCTTCATTGTTCCCAAGAGCTCGAGGTAAAATTGTACAATTCAAACCTCCACGATTAAATGATGAAACGAAACATGCGGATTTGTCAATGTAAAAATCCAATGTTCTACCAATTATGCAAAGATGGCAAACCGCTACAAAATATGTTCCAATACTGATACCCTTTTTTGTAAATTGCTTTTCAAGGGCAATGTATTTTCTTCAAGGTTATATCCGGTTTTTAAATACTTGGTCGGTGTTGTTAATCGAAACAAGTTATGGAATTGAACTGCGGTAACGGCAATAGTGTAAGTCCAATATAATGGATATATTTGCCCTGCTTAGAAATGTAGGTCAAATGAGAGAATTGATGAGTTCCTATTCTGTTTGTCTGTGTCCCTATTCAGGCCATGCATTGTGTCAAACCCACACCTTCCTCCTCTTGACATTTGCATTATCCAAAGTGAGAATGCACATGCTGAAGCGGAGTACTTCGATGGCACCACACCAGATATTTAATCATAATTAGCTAAACAATTACCGAACTAATTGTTATTGGTGAGATATTGGAGCGCAGAGAGGAGAAATGTCAGCTTTATTGGCAGGGGATCTTCATCCTTTGGCGTGTCTTTCTCTCACTTCACTTTTGAGCATCAACCTCTGCCCGCATCTCCTTCCAATTCCAGTAGCAACACAAACTCTCTGACATATCGCCACAAAAGATACATCGGTCAAGCTTATTTATGACTTTTCTCTAAAGGAACGGAGGAAAGGAGTTAAAGGCCACTTAAAGGCCAACATGAATGGCGAGGCCTTTTGAGTTTCTTTATTGTGTTATACAAAAGAGGTCATGCTCCAAACTACAAGACTGATAAGTGTGGATCTTTCCGAAGGATGAAGTGAGGCTTTTGCTTTAGCTATTGATAGCTCGTCCAAAACGCCTCTCAGAAAGTGGAAATCGATGATATCTGGTTGCTGGCAACCTTCTCAACCATTGACTCACTATAGCTGAGTATTTCCAAAACGAACTTTAATCTTTTACACACTCCACACTTAAAATCAAATAACTTAATTTGTGTAATTTCATATGGCACATCAAAGCAGAAACTCACACAATGAATCAATGTGTTTTCCTGAACAACAGAACACTTGAAACAGAAACTCTGGCATATCTGCATTGTTGTTTCCCCCCCCTCGTAAATTCTGCTGAGCCCTTACAGTTTACACTCACTTTGATTCTGCCTCCATCTGCCGTTCCCATGAAACCCACAATTGTTCATCTATTCATTTTGTAAACAGTCTCTTAAAAAAAAAAAACGTCTTTGTGAGACGATAAGCCAAAGCAGAGCGACTCATGAGAGAATTAAAACAAATGATTAATTTATCTCTTGTTGTTTTGTCGAATGGAAGATGACAGGGCGTCAGAAGACACTTTGTTAGATAGATTTCCTTCTTTTCGAATTACAGTCTCATTTTCAGCCTTTTGAAAAGTATGCTATTGGCCTTAAAACCAAATAACATAGTTCTCAGTTTCAGTATTTATGCTCTTTTGCTTTGATTGAAGTGGTAATTTATACCAAAAGCAGACTTGAGTGGCTAATGCAAACTGATGGAGGCCAAATGTCTATCTAAGTTGGAAATGTGATTTAATCTTGATTATGAGTTAATGCACCATATGCTTCTTGCAATTAGCTGTCCGTGGGTGACCCTCCTATAATTTGTTAAGAGTTCAATGTAGCATAAAATCTAGGGCAGGTCGTTCCCAAGTGTTTAATCTGTTCTTGGGTAAGGTGGGAGGTGGGGGTAGTGGCGCTAGCCGCACATGGGTAATTAGCTGGGCGGTGCTAGCCTGCTAACACCTTTATCTCCCCTACACTATTCCCCTGTTATAGGCACTTATTATTAGCTAGGCATAAAGAGAGCAGACTGTGTTAAGAAAGGAAGACGGAAAGTCAAAAGAAGCAAGAATGCACGAGGGGCAGTGAAATAAAAGACGAAGATGTTGAAGAAGACCAAAGGGACCAAAGTCCATTCGTGTATCACAGCACAGATGTTAGTGGTGATCCTGGGTATCAGATGAATTGTTGCAGTTTGGGTCTTTGCATCCGGTACATACAGCAAATAATGGCCATACATTTGTATCTAACAAGCAAGTGAACGTTGAAATGTTATGTGCCACAAATTATATGTATAAGGCCTGAATGTTTCATGTTGTAAGCCATGCATCTGAGTCTTAGTCCAGACCCAATTGGGACATGTTGTTAACATGGTTTTCCAGCCTTGTTTTAAAAAAGAAATGCACGCAAGCACAAGTTAAGAACATCTCCATCCACTTAAAGACAACGTTTAAGTGCTTTAAGGTCAGCACTAACAGATGTTGACAGCGGAATTCTCCTCTTTGACATTTTCAGTCGTCAAGTTGTGAAATCTTTATAAAAATACTTTTACTGGAGATAAAGTACACAACTTATTTCAGTAGAAGTGTCACTTTTGAACTGAAGCTGTTGGCTAAAATGTACTTACTTTAAGTCTTACACTTTATGACTTGATTGGATTTTGTAGATCCAATCTATACATAAATGAACCCTAAGAAAAACAGCTCACTGTAAGTTGTATAAAGGTTGGCATTCAATCAGTAGTGATTAGATTCACATGATTACATTTCAAATCTGTATGGCCCTTATTGGCTCCCGTATGTCTGCAGTGCCTTGCCTCTGAACACATCTGAAATGAGTGTCAGAAGGTCGGTGTAGTTCCTCTATCATCTCAAAATGCTGGATTGATTCTTACAATTACCGACCACAATACACCACACTTAACTTTGCTAACCTCGTGAACGTCTCAGAGGACTAAAATTAGCACAACACATGCCGAAATCTGCAGATATCACACTCTCAAACCTGTCTTAAAAGTGTCACACCGGCAGCTGAGCCCCCATCCTTCTCACACACACACACACACACACACACACACACACACACACACCCTTAATCAAGGTTGGAAGATGCATTTGGTGAATTCAGAATTTCAAGCACCTCTCTACTCTGGCAGTGTCTCGACTTTGCCTGATTAAAATGATAGAGGGCCAGGAGAATGTTTGATCTCCAAATCAATTTAAATTTAAGATTCAATTTTGCACCTGCAAGACTTTGATTTTGGAACTTTACGCTTCCCCCAGTCTTGCAAGGATGGATATTCATTTACACCAGCTGTTGAAGGAAATATTGTTGATGTTTTTTTTCATCTCTACCCCCTTTTTTACTCACAAATACATTCAAATGAATTCTCGCAGATGTATCGCGCTGTGTGATGTATGAAGGAACTTTTTTTAACGATTAAAGACCTGGCTTGACAAATGTGTTCTGCTGAGGTGCGCTATCTCTGCTGTTTACTGTTAATATGCACAGGGGGACACAGTAGAGAGAACATGAAGACTCCCTCTCATACAGTAATGCACAAAGAACAAATCCAGGTCCTTTGAAGCTTAATGGGAGTTAGTTATTTAAAAAAGTGGTGGGATGGAAATCGATGATGAAAGGTGAAGAGAGAGGAACTCTGGGTGCAACAAACAACAGGACCTCAACACTAAATCACAGCTTAATGTACACCTCCGGGGGGAAATATCCATTCTAAAACATTCTCAATGACTTATTGATCGGAGAATAAAATGACCCAATCCCTTTCTCCTTTATACACGCTCACAATATTAAGACATGTTTGATGTTCACAACTTCACATGCGTTTTGATTAAAACGGCTCTCAGGGGACGAAGCGCCAATGTTCTTTTTTAATCAAGGTTCACTTCATTGTGTCATGTTTGCAAAATGATTAAAAAATGCCGAGGAAAAGCTGTTAAATGTAATCTGGTTTCCAGTAAGTCTTCCGTAACGGCAAGCCTGTTTTGAATTGCTAAAAGGGGGGAATCTGCTATTTCAATTCAACAAGTTCATTTTTCCTGGATGAAGATTTTAGGCGTTATTTATTGAAATACGGGCATAAACTGACATTTATATTTAAGACAGCTTGGTTATGACATGGATATGATTTACTGATTTTCTTTACATTTATGTAAAGGATGTATATGATTGATTTTTACATTCCCTGCCATCAGATTAAGCAGAGTATAGTGAAAGGTTGCAGCAAGTTCTGGAGTAAATATTCCTGTCAGGTTAGCTTGACAGCTATTTGATTTGCAGTTTCACTGGGAGGTGGGGGTGATTGTTTATTGATAAAAAACCTAGCAAGATTCAAGGTATATCAAACTACTCTGTGTGCAATGCTAACATTAGCTATTAGAAACATGCAGACGTTTAGATATGTTGTAAAACACATTGAATTTCCATATGTGCTATATACTGCATATAAACTTGCCTTAACTTAAAGGTGGGGTAGGACATTTTGGAGAAACCAGCTCGAGTGAGCTAGAATTTGAAAATACACAGCCGGAAACAATCTGCCACTTCCTTACAGAGCCCCTCCTCCAACACACACGAACGCGCACATGACCAATGAGGGCACGAGATAAGTTTGTGCACAGATGGAAGGCTGACAGGCAGGTAGGCCATCCAGTTACTTTAGCCGGGCCGGTGATTGGTCGTGCTTTTTACAGTACTACGGCTTCCACAGATGACATTGTGTCAAAGAGCATTCCATGGAATATAACAAAAAGTGTATCTCGAGCCGGTTTCTCAAACTTACCTACCCCACCTTTAAAGTTTACCAGGATCACCATCTTACTTAAGCGTGTTAACATGCTAAAATTAGCTATTAACACTAAACACAAAGGCCAGCTGAGGATGGGAACGTCATTAAAGTTGTAGCTATTTCGAGACCTAACCATCTTAAATGGATTTTAAAAAGCAAGAAAAAGATTAATGACAATTAGACACTCAAAAAAAAATGAGAAGAAAAAAATTGAGGAATAAAGGAAATGCAATTAAAAGTATTGATCATACATTCTACAAACCAAAGATTACCGCAGATGATATCACATGCTATTGTTTATTATTTGTTTATACAATCGGAAGTAGTCTTGTCTGAGCTAAAGAGACTTCCAGGAAATCATGGCGAATATTGAGAGTCCATTGGGTTATCTGGAGTTCAGCCAACTAAACTTCTACATTTAGGTTTGAATCTGAATGCAGAAGCGTCCTCTGAAATGTAGTCAAGCAGATTGATAGATCAGGATTTCAAAGTTTAGAAGAGGGATAATTTAAAGTAGAATATGGGTTTCCAATCCTTAGGGGGTCTAAAAAGTTATTAAAATCAAATGTCTGAGAACCATGAATGAATGTATTAGATGTGGAGATATATGACAAGATAAGTGAAAACTTCTCCCCCTGGTGCTGCTAGAGGCCAGATGAGGTGATCACCAGAGGACTTAGGATGTATCCTGTGTCTAACTGCATTCTCAAAAGACAGAGATGTGTGAAGAGGACTGAGGTGGGAATAACGATCGCTGTCGAATTCCAAATAACTTTCAGTAAATCTATACAGGATAAAAAACAAATGGATGTTTCAGGAAACAAAAGGAAGCCCAACTGGACTGCTCTCTGTAGTTGATCCTCAAAAGTAAAACCACTGTAAACAATCTCTGCAACTAATGGCCAAAGAGAAAATACGTACACAGTGCAGACCTCCAGCAAGGCCCAATAATATCCCCAGTTAGCTGTTACCTTTAAAGACAAACATCGTACTGGGTAGATGACAGTGTTCGTTCGGTGACCAAAGCACAATATTGAGCGTTCCTGATAAACAGGTCAGCAGATGCGTAGGAAAGTTGGCCGATATCGATGTATAGTAAAGAACGTTGGGTCTCAAAATGAAACCCATTGGAGAACCAATGAACAGAAAGTACTGTTTTATGAGTTATTGATTGGTAAATAAATGTCTGACCATATCTTTATTTTCTTCCTTCCATGGGTGCCATGCAAACCTGACCATTGTTTCTTTATACAATACACTGTAAAATACACCTTTATTGCCCACAAGGGTGAACAATAGTCTCTGGCTTACTAGACAAAAAAGAGAGATAAAAACACAGACGGATGAAATAACACACTAAAACAGTTTTCTGTAGATCTTCTCAATCATTTTGTTGAATTAAGAAAAGTGATTGATCTTGAGATGAAGGACTTGCATTTTGAGTTGCCAAGATGAGATTGAGATTGGCTTGCTGACGGCACCATAGAATATAGATACACAACAATCAATAAGATGGGGGAATATGAACACAAAATGTCATGCTAATCCATTTTGAATCAAAGAGAGACTTGGGTGTAGACAGGCTGGTCTCACTCTGAGTGCAAGAATAGAAATTGAAATGGTTGTTCCACAGTTACAACCTTCCCATTGTATCTGAAATGTGAAATGTTTTGTTGCATTGCATGTTACCCATTAGCAAACCTTCAGAGTCTGGACACTGCACAAAAAGGCTCATAATAATATATAAACAGTGAATATTGGCCCCTAGTGTAATCAATGAAATAGCTCCAATGAGTGGCTAGGCATCAATTGAAACCTGTTCCTGTGTGCCACACTGTGAAACAACGCAGTAATTTACATATTTGTTCTGAGGGCTTTTAGATTTCAATTTAATAAGGAGGATGATGAATGATAATGATGAATAACTAACTTGTGCATCCTAATTGATGAGATTCTGCAAAAGTTTATAATTTATTTCAGATGTGAAGAACAATGAAACTTCTTTGTACAAGCCATGTTATGTAGTGAATTGCTTTTCTAATTATATTACACATTCAGAAAGATGTTGATGCAATATGCTCTGTGCCTGGGAGAGTATAATCCTTGGTAACAATGTGACGGTCGTACATTGATTTCAGTGTTTCTTATAAACTGCCGTGGCAGGGGAAAAGGTTTAAAGCATGTGGTTTGTATTGAAATGAAATGAAAACTATGATACATGTCTTATTATACTGCAGTTGTTCAAATGTCCACTGTTATCAGAATCAGAAACAGGTTTATTGCCAGGTAGGTTCGCACATACTAGGAATTTGACTTGATGTCATGGTGCATACATAAAATAAAAAAACAAGAAATCTAATATAAAACACAAAATATTTTACACCGTAATAAAATACAGTTGAATAGCAATAAAATAAAAATTAAATAAAGCAGTAATTTACATGGAAATAGAATGCTACAGATGTAGCACCCCAGATAGGACTCACATGGGTGTGTCCCAGTCAAAAGCCCAGCGGATGCCAGTGGCTGGGGGTGTTGCCAAATTGCTAGAGGGCGTTGCCCAATTTCCCCATTTGTTCAATTACAGGATTTAACCATGAGATGGCGCTTCATTCACAAAATACACAAAGACAGCTGGGTGTTGTAGAAACATCAATATTTTAGATCAAATAAAGTATATAGTTTGCTTTATGCAGTATATTTCTTGTAATATTGTTGGGGTGTTTTTACACAGTACAGTAGATTGAAGTAAATCAACTTATACATTAAGATAAGATAAGATGGACCTTTATTAATCCCGTGGGGAAATTCAGTAGTTCAAACAGCAACAGGGTGAGAGTGAAAAACAGGACAGCACAGATTCACACAGATTAATAAAATCAAAAATAAGATGAGCGATAAAAATAATAATAATGAGAAACTATGAAATAAGAAATGAATAAAACTAAAATGTAATTATCATATCATATATTATAATGTATTGTATTATTAAGTAATATCATCAATAATTACAACAGAGTATTTCTAAATACAAGTTGTAAAAATACTTATATGTATTTAATATTAACCCTTTGGAGTCGACCGTCACGCCGGCGTGATCAGATCACATGACCTGTTCAAGCCGGTGCCGCATAAAAACAACAGTCCGGACAACATTGCCGTGTGTTTCTGTCGAAAGTACTGGCTTTAAACTATATCCCAGTCTTTGTTTCATGCAAACATACCCAGTAAACACGGAGATACAATGATATAAAAGTTAATACATTTCAAAAGTATGAAAAATGGAAGCACATATTTGAATATCTTCGCCGTATTTGATCATTTTACGAAACGGAAAATACTGGAAACTGTAGATCCTGCTCAACAAGATGTATATGTGTATTTATGTCGAAAGTACTGGCTTGAAACTATATGCCAGTCTTTGTTTCATGCAAAAATACCCAATAAACACGGACATACGATGATATAAAGTTAATACAGATATATTTCAGAAGTATGAATAATGGAAACACATATTTTAATATCTTCGCCGTATTTTATCATTTTTAGGCTAAACTTATATGCACATATAGGTTTCACATATATGCACATATAGGTTGCACATATATGTTTCACATATATGTAAAACATATATGTGCATATAAGTTTCACATATATGTGCATATAAGTTTAGCCTATATTTGCATATATGTTTATTTACACCTATGTTCAAGGTTTATACATAGCCTACTTACATAAAAAAATACAACACACAAAATGTATAAGTCATTAACATACATTTATTGTCAATAAATGTCAATTATTTAGTCTGCTTTTGGCGAGCCCTGAACTCTGTCAGCTTGTTGTTGATGGCTGTACCCAGCTGGCCCTTCGTTGTGTGTGGCCACTTCTTCATTGTTGCCTCTACAGAGAAAAGAAAAGGACATAATGAGATGACAGTGTAAAAATGCTCCAAGTCTTCTACAGACTCCAAGCATTCCACTCCAAAGTGTTGCCAAACCACCTGGTGTAGTGTACACGAGCTCCCCTGTGAGTTCATTAGCAGATAAAGCCCAAAGCCTTTATTCAAACAGATGATCTATTTTATTAGTGATTTGTTTCATATATCATTACTATTATTTTTGAATTATCTGAAAAGTCAGTGCATTTACCAAATCTGTCTAAGAAGCTGCTAAGTTTACAATTATTAGTTAGAATTAGGTAAAGTTTGGCTTTTCAAAATATTGTTTAAAAAAAAATGACATCACATGAACTTCACTTGTATACAAACAACAGAGATCATCGGCACAGGTTGTTTACCAGAAGAGCAATAACATATGCATTGCAATCAAGAACATTAATTAAAGACATGATATGGCACAAACACAGTACAAAGGGCATGGTCATTGATTAAGGGTGAAGATGCTGGTTATTTAACACTGCAGAGGAGAACAATTAGTGTCATGGGGTTATTAACGGCTACATATTCCATAACGCAGAGGACACCACAGTGGAAGCACACTAGCCCAGACAATGGGTTCTATTAGAAGAGAGCTGTGATCAAGAAGTGAGCAATTGAAAATGTAGTGATCACCCTACAGTAGGTGCTGATCCGTGCAGATACCATTAACGGGTGTCCTCCTCACATACCTGATCCTGATCCTGATCCTACCATTGATAGCTAATAAATAGTGAAACAGGGATGGTTAAAGTAGTCAACTTGAGGCATCTCTATTAACTTTTACTTTCCTTTCTAAATTCATTCGTTGTTACTCACCGATTATGGCCGCCTTTTTCCCTGGGTCCAGGGCTTCCAGCTGCTCCCCATCACCTCGCTTTGGCTTGCCACCTAAAGTCATATTTCATAATTATTATTTTGCAAATGAAAAGTGAAAATGAAAAGCTTTTTTTTTACCGTTGAGGTTGCTCTGAAGCAGGGCTTCAAGGGGAAATGTGCCGAGGAGGAGAGTTCGCAGCATTGCTGTGCCAGAGGTGGTATGGATGGATGCCTTCCACGCAAAAGACTCCTGACCCCTTCACAATTTCAATCTGAAAAATACATCATATATAAATGTATTAGTAGGCCTACAACTTTCACAAATATATTTTATGGAATATCACAATTGATTATTAATTAACATTATACAAACTAACATAGTTTGTATAGATCAGTAGTAAATAGTTGTCTACTGCACAAGAATGATAAAGGCACTAAAGTAACAAATCACTGTCCTAAACTTGATCTAACATGGGCACGCACGGTAATACATCAGTTTTGCAGTTACCCATCAAAAAAATAACCACTGTCCAGATAACATTTTCATGTAACCTATACCTTAAGAATATGCATCTACTTACTGTCTCTGGGGCTTCGGTTTTCTCTGGAGCTTCGGTTCTCTCTCCACGGATCTGGAAATTAAACAGTGACATGACAAAATGTACACTGTTAACTTTTACAGCGGTAATAACTGGGAAATATGGACACAAATAACCCTATATACGTTGTTTTATGTCAAATAGCAAAAATATCCAATCTATATGTTTTCCCGCCTCCCGCCTTGAGAGCTTATAGATACATTTTTGACTTGTTACACTTTGTTGTTATTTCCACCATCACCACCACCACCATCATCATCGTCATCACCAGGCTGCTTCTTCTGAGGCTCTGCAGCTGCCACAGTATTTTGAGGCTTGTTACAAGAGAAGCAAGATGAATTAAAGGGGGATGAAATTATTTTGTAGTTAGCTTTCTATGACATATAGACTAATTTGTCCAAGGTTTTTGTCCATTGATTTGATTTCCATTAGGATATAATACACATGTGAAAGCGGAGGTTCTTGGCCTGTTGGCAATGAACAATGTGGCACTGATGAGATTAGCCCTGGACAAACACACATTTGTAGACTATTGCCTCCGACAGAGTCACACCATAACATATGCATCCTTAGGACAAGAAAAATGTTACTCACCTGCAATTGTTTTGAGGTTGCTGCACACTTGTTAGAGAAGGAAGACAGTATGTTGTAATTTTTGAACAATTAAAAATACAAACAGCAGGTGAATTGCCCTAAGCACCTTGAATTGCCTGGTGCTGAAAGGTGCTATATAAATAAACTTGCCTTGCCTAATCAGCCCAACATCATAAAAATCTCCTCCTCTGATTAAGTAACAAGTCAAATAAAGTGATACAAATAAGAGGAACTTACTCTTTCAGCAAGCGAGGCAATGTCCTCCTTCATTTGAGGAATATCTAGTGTGGGGTTGTACAGAAGGGAACAAATAAAATCACACCAATTACAATCATCAGATCACCATAGCTGCAAGCAACTTGGATGCTGTTTGCATCTGAGTTGTCACACGGTCCATTGACAGCACATTTACAAAACAGAAAAGTCCTATCCGATTGAATTAAACCAATATTGCAATACAATAATACTTACGCTTTATTATGAGGTCTTTCAAATGATCATTTTCATTTTTCAGGGCCAAGTTTGCATCCCTCAACTCCTGAATTGTTAGAATATCACCTCCATCTTCAGAGCAATCTGACTATTATAACATTAGCGTTAAGAAAGCTTACTTAAATATCGGCCACAACATAAGTAACCGGATCAGAGTACATTAAGTACAGTCCGCGGCATATCACTTCATAATGTCATCGTCATATCATATCATATATAATCATATATCTCCTTATCTGAGTCAGCTGAGCCGTATCTGGCCGTGCAACACTCACAGCGTCACATGCTGTATGCAGAAGTATTATTTTAAGCAACACATTAAGTTGACGAAACACTCGAGACAAATGTAATTGAAGTCAGATCGTGTTTTAGAGACGGGGCAGTGATATCATAAAGCTGTTAATGTACGCATTCAAACACTTTTTCTGTTACCAGCTGTATTCACCTTGCAGGTGCAGCTATGTGGCTTTGATCCTGGATAAAGTGTTTAAGTCATGGATGTTTAAAGTTTAACTTCTTCATATGTCTAATATTATAGTTCACTTTTCATTCAGGAAGTATGACGCTGCGCTGTCAGTACGCTTCTCCATGTTTGTGATTGGTCGAATGCTCCAGATACCACCCCTTTCATGTGAACGCGCACCTAACTAGATAGGACACGGCTGGCTTGGGCGATCCACTTGATAACCAGCGTCGTAGGACAGTTTAGCGAGAGCGCGTATGTTTTGGATTAGGCCAACCGGCTAACTCAAACATATCCAGGTTAGGTTGAACCGGCTTCGTAGTACAGGCCTCTGCTCTACCGAAATCAGTCGGAAGTCGCAAAGTCTCATTTCAAAATAAACGTGGATTTGCGTAAAGAAAAATAGTTTTTCGGGGTTCAGGTGTTTTGTTTGATTTTAAAATAAACAAAGTCTTGGCTTTCAGAATATGAAACTTTTATTTCCAAAATCACACAATAAATACATGTTTGAAGCTTGTGAAGGGAAGACGACAGCTCTCCCTCGCCACTCTGCTGTTCCGCAGCACCGCCCCCCCTCCCTCCGCTGACATTATGAATGTAAGGCCTGGCAATTGTAGCTTGCTGGTAAAACATGTGTAGCCCCTTGATGCCATGCTAAAACAATCTTAATAATCTCTTCGTTGACATCATCCAGATTATTTAGCAGGAGGTCATTTTCCGCTTTCAAACCATCCAAGTGATCGAATGTCACCACATAAGACCGACCCTTCTTCAAAACTCCAAGCTCTAGATTAAGATGGAGGCGTGTGGCGTAGTGGATTAGTGCCTAGGTGTTGGGATCAGGGGGTCACAGGTTCAAACCCCACTGCAGTCTGCATGTCGTTGTGTCCCTGAGACTCTTCACCCCAAATTGCTCCTGTGGGGATTGTCCACAGTATTGAGTATGTAAGTCCCTTTGGATAAAAGCGTCTAACAAGTAACATGTAATAATAAAAAAAAAGATCCATTTTGTTGAATTAAAATAAAGTTATTATGTTAATAATGTTTTATTTATTTTTTAAATCGTACATTTGGGAAAACCCGCTATGCCACGGACAAGGTAATGAACTTTAACCCGTGGTATTTATCTAGTGGCAATTGTAGCTTGCTGCAAGAATATCTAAGCCCCCTGATGTCATGCTAAGACATTTTACTAATGTTTGTTTTTTTTAAATCGTACATTTTGGGAAAAACCCGGCGCTCCCGGAGAAAACCCGCTATGCCACGGACAAGGTAATGAACTTTAACCCGTGGTATTTATCTCGTGGCAATTGTAGCTTGCTGGAAGAATATCTAAGCCCCCTGATGTCATGCTAAGACATTTTACTAATGTTTGTTTTTTTTAAATCGTACATTTTGGGAAAAACCCGGCGCTCCCGGAGAAAACCCGCTATGCCACGGATAAGTTAGTGGCTTTTATCTCCTGGCCTGCTGAGCTCGATTCTCCTGAACCGTTTTCTTGAGTTCAAGGAAGTCATTGTGAACGGTGACGTTGTTCACATTCAAGCTGTTCATTCGGTCCTGATTGCCGTTAGGATTCTGAACCGCTGTGTTTCTTTCCCTCAGCGGCTCATCACACATAGACTGCAGGTCGTTCATCTTTTCCTGCAGGGTTTTGTTCTGAGAACGACCCTTCCTCAAAACACCAATCTCTAGGTTAAGTTCCACGAGATCCTTCCCCATGGCGGCACTATCGCACCCCAAGGTCTCGTTGGATGCCTTCAAAGCCTGGTAGTTGATCATGAGATGCTTTTCCTTGTGAACCTCATTGCTCAAACCCTGGATCTTGTTCATCAAAGCCTCGTTCTTCCTCTTAACGTCCTCTCTCTCAGATTTCGCCTCCTTGTAAGAGTCCTCGAGCTCCATGAAACGCAGATGCCTTTTCTTGAGCTGCAAAGCTTCTTCTCGCAGGGAGACATGTGCGAGGCTCATGGCGGCTTTTTCTGTCACCATTGCGTTGTAACTTTCCCTAATGGTGTCCTCGTTCTCAAGTTCTTGGCACAACTCGACTTTCTTTTGTTGCAACAATTGGATTTGCTGGAAAATCAACTCTTTTTCTTCCTTCGCAATTTGGTATGACACCTGAAGATCCTCGAAACCCAGAAGCCTCTTTGAAAGCTCAAAGATCTCTTCTTGCAAGTCTTCGGTTTGGCTCCTTTCCTCATATTTCGAAAGGTTCATTTCGTCCATCTCAAACTGCACCGTGCTTTCATTTTCAAGCTCCCTGCGGAGATCGTCCACTTCCTGCTGCAGAGCCTGGTTCTTCTGTAAAACCGTCTCTATCTCTGCCTTAGACACTTGGAAACGTTCCTGAAGTTCCTCTTTCCTTTGCTTGAGACACTCAAGTTCTTCCTCAAGGCCACCATTTACTCTGATGGTTTCCTCTGCGTCACTTCTCAATGCATCGAGCGTTTCCTCTGCAGCAGAATAGCATTGGATCGATGAACGCACCTCTTTAATCTGTGCTTCGAGCTCTCTCCGTCTACGTAGTGCAGCTTCATGCTCGGCTTTGATAGCATCGATGCTATCCAGCTTATCTATCTGGTCAAACATCTGTCCCTCGAGGATCTGTCGTTCTTGCTCCAATTCCTTGTTTGTCTGGATTAGTCCCTGGAACATCGCCTCTACGGTAACGTTATTTTCGATCTTCTCACTAAGAACCCTCACTACTTTTTCGAGGTAGGCACACTTGCGCCTCGCGACATCTCCCTCGGCCTTCAGAGCGTCAAACTGCTCCCCCAGCGCTGGAAAGCTGCCGAACTGTTTTTCTATGGATTGTATTTCCACATTTATGGTCTTGAGATGTTCTTGAACTGCCCCAAGACTCCTCCTAACTCCAGCGTAGTCACCTCCCAATTCCACTTGTTCCTTATTGCAGGACATGTTTTTTTAAGATGACAATGATACACACACAGTAGCAACTGGTAATACCTAACTGTTTCTTCACGGGGAAAAAACAGAATTTTGTGGTGTGTTGTCAGCGTCGAACTGGTTTGTGCTAAACCAAGATATGCTGTGCTTTAAAGCTCAAACGGGTCCACTCGCAGGTTCTCATTTGGAACTATCACATCAAAGCACATTACAGCGTCATCGTGACATCACTTGGAATGTCTGCACAATGCTCACATGTAGAGATGTGGCCATGGCAACAGTGAAGATGCATTCTGGGTAACTTTGCCCAGGCATTCCATTTTTGACAAAACAACAACAAGATGGCTGACTCCTACTCTCTATTCTACTCAATATTAAGGGAGTTCTTTGTGGAGGATTATGTAGTGAAAATGAACACACCGATGTTCTGAAACTAATATATAAAAAGGGACTTGTGTTGGGATGTCCTGTTAACAATAAGCCATTATTATTACTCACAAATTGTCATCAAAAGCAGAGAAAATACTCCAATTGAAAATACTTCCTAATAATACTCTTTATTAAAAAAAAAAGTTGAGTGTAGGCATGAAATATCAATGTTTTTGGTACAAAATTAGCTTGAGCACCATTTTTTTATTCGCCATTTATTGACTGATATGACGGCACAGGGTACCCTGATCAGAGCGTCCTGAATATTTGTATTTTAATTCAGTTAACTTTTATGTGTTTGTAGCCAGATCTGGGCAGTAAGTACACAGCCTGGTCTTCAGTGAGCACTCTGATCCAGAAGAACCTGGTGATGAAGACCCACAACCCTGCAAGGTACAGAGGAAACACACACACACACACACACACACGATTGATTGACACACGCATTATTTCTGTACGATTTCAGATTCAGAGTGTTTTGAAGTGGAAACGGGGGCTTCTCTTTCGTTTAAATGGAGTTCACTCTTCCTCAACAATGGAATTATGATCAGTAGAAATGGCCATGACATGGGATCTTTTAAAGGTTGATCCTTTTCCGCTACAGCTCTGCTTAAACATGCAGTAGACGACAACTTCAAGCATTTCCAAAAACCTTTACGGCCCCCACTACACGGCGGTGTGCGTTGACGCTTGGCAGTGGGCGTGTCTTGAGCTTGGGGACTTTACGCGACCAACAACCAATCACATGAATCTCTGATCATTAATAGTAACAATCAACTGATTCTTATGTATTACACTTTCAAAAAGAATTGATGCTGCAGCCCACTGACATGGTTTGAAATCAATAAATCATAAATTCATGGTATGAATCCAATGTGTGACCCCCCACAGCACTTAATTGTCTGGAATTGCTGCATTTTTTTCTTCTCCC
The DNA here is from genome assembly GCF_902827115.2 of Pseudochaenichthys georgianus. NCBI lineage: Eukaryota > Metazoa > Chordata > Actinopteri > Perciformes > Channichthyidae > Pseudochaenichthys > Pseudochaenichthys georgianus. The sequence goes on along the minus strand of NC_047520.1, from coordinate 7,133,214 downwards.
ACATTGAAGTGTCTTGCTCCCTCTGCATCTCACTTGCAGCCTACACACACACACACACACACACACACAAGTTGATTGTTTACCTTAAACAGTTACTGTTATGCAGCTAAATCTAAACTTACCTTTACAACACGCAATGGATGCAGTCAGTTACCTTTTTCTTGGAAATAGGTCTCTCCTCTTCGTCCAGATGAGCCCTCTTCTTAGCAGGACCCTTCTCCTCCTCCTCTTCATCACTGTCGACGTATCGCCAATTGGGCTTGGTAACCCGTTTAGTAGTGTCAGCCTCGTCATTGGTCTCCATCTCACAGAGTATTCTTGTCGGACTCTTCTCCCATTCTGGTGCAGATACATCAACATTACCGTGACACAGTAGCAAACACTGTACTGTTATTTTCTGTTATGGTTGCTCGCGCCGAAAAGCGTAGCTGGCTCAACATATAGTCTACAGCAGGGGTCTTGAACAGGGGGTCCGGGACCCCTAGGGGGTCCCCAGAGTTACTACAGATCTGCTATTTTTGGCAGAGGTTTGGTGTAGAGGGGGGGGGAAAGACTAAATATTGATGGCTCAAGTGGTTAAATATCTGAAAATACACATTAATGGAACATACACTGATGATAGTGCTGTCAAAGTCTATGAAGCTGTCTAAGAAATCTATGAAAATGTTTAATTTACAACACAATTGTATACAATATGTAGTGGGTGTCCCTGCTTCTTCTCTCTCTCAGCCAAGGGGTCCTCCTTGGTCTGAAAACGTTGCCTGGTTTACAGGCTTTTGTATGGAGCTATTTCAGGGTCATAAGTTTTGATCATTCAAAAAAATAAAATGTATTTGAAAGTTCAAGTTTTTATCCTGAACTTTTCATTTCATTTCAAACCTTTATTTAACCAGATTGGTCCCTTGAGATCATAGATCTCTTTTTCAAGGGAGACCTGCAGCATATAGGTTCCACATGAAACATAAAACAATAAAGGACATTATACATTATATTTACAGGATACATAGTTATAGACATTTACAAGTGCCCATTGTATCAGCAAGCATTTCATTTACCCTAGCTTTAAAAACATGCAGAGGAATGAGATTGCTCAGTTTCAATTCTTGCTGAAGATTGTTCCAAGCAAGTGGAGCTGCGCACATAAAAGCTGTCTTACCGAAGACAGTCCTTGCTCTTGGCACATCTAACAAGACTACATCATGTGACCTCAGACAATAGCTGCTTGCAACTCTCTGTGTTATCAGAGAGCAGATATAATACGGGAGTTTACCCAACAAAGCTTTATAGATAAACGTGTACCAGTGACTGAGCCTCCGTACAGAGAGTGATGGTAAACCTGCCTTGGTATACAGTGTACAGTGATGTGTAAGCGCTTTACAATTTGTGACAAATCTCAGAGCGCTGTGATACGCAGCATCCAATTTGCTCATGTAATTGGCAGGTGCATTCATATACAACAAATCCCCATAGTCCAGCACAGGTAAAAAGGTCACAGTGACTAGCCTTTTCCTGGCCTCAAGCGAGAAACAGGACTTGTTTCTGAAAAAGAACCCTAGCCTAACCCTCAGCTTTTTAAGCAGGTTATTGACATGAAGTTTAAAAGAGAGACAATCATCTTTGAAAAATACAATGATGTATTCAAAATAAAAATAAGTATTTGAAATAATTTTCAGGTTGAATATTATTTTGATTCAGTTCAGCAATTCTTTTGAATAAAATATTTATTTTCAGATTTCACTTTTATACATATTTTGATATTTGAATCCTTATTTTTTTCCGTTGCAGATTTTTCGTTTTCAGATTCAAAACAATTATTTTTTCAGTTTCAAATCTTGTTTTTTCAGGTTTCACATTGCTTTTCACCTTCAGATCGTTTTTCACCTGCAGATCGTTTTTCGCCTTCAGATATTTTTTTTTTGCTTTCAGACTTTTGACTCTGATGTTGCTTGATGGGGCGGGGCTTAGCTGTAGTGTGGACGGGCCGTGACGGGCCGTCGACAGCGTCGACAGCTTCAATCTGCCCATTCACTTTGAATGGGGTGACGTCACATTACCTCGTTTTTCGCCGAACTTAATTGTGGGTAGCAGAGCGGTCCGTCTCCGGCGTCTCCGGCGTCAGAAGTTGAACATTGTTCAACTTCTGACGCCGGAGACGCCAGCGCCAGTCAATCAAATCCCGTTTCGGAAAATCTGACAGCTCAAGCCGTAGCCAATCAAACCGCGTCTAAGCTGGGAGAGATATCCCGCCGTTCATTTCTATATTTCAAAAAAAGATGGAGGAGAAACTAACTATCGCCGTAGCAAATCACCCGGTTTTGTATGACCAGACCCTCTTCACCTACCGGGATACAAACCGGAGGAACCAGGCATGGAGGGAGGTGGCAGAGACAGTGGGTGAAACGGTTTTTGCCTGTTTGGGGAGTTTATATATATATTGCTCGCATAAAATCCCCGGGGGTTTTTGCTTTGTATGTCGGGGGCGGGAGATTCATGTGATTGGTTGTTGGTCCCGTTGCTTGAATAAAATCCCCAAGCTTCAGACACGCCCAGCTCCAAGCTTTTTTTGAAGCTGTAGTGTGGACGGGCGCGAGAAATATAACTCGATACACAATACTCCCGTGATTGGTGGTAAACTGATACCAGCGTCAAAGTTCCGTTAAGCGAGCTGTTGAGCATCGTAGTTGGCAACAATCAAGGTATAAGAGCAATAAACTGTGCTAGAATGTGAAATGACGTATCTGCAATCAAGCATTGTCCTTCCCCATTTCCACGTAGCTCCATGAACGCAGCATAGTATTGGCTTGGTTTTTGCGATCAGAATCAGAATACCTTTAGACCCCGCACAAAACAACACAGACTATAACACCTCTTGTTGATAAATAACAACTATGTGCAATATTTGCACTATGTGCAATATATATATGCCGTTAAAAACTGTGCAATATATACCTGGCTGCTAAATCCGCAGAACTGTTACAGGGTGTGTATTATGTAAAATGTTTAACTTTAATACTTTTTTTATGCATGCTTTAGGTAACATTAAGCTGTCTTTGGCTCTTCTCTGCTGTAACAATGTAAATGTTTCCCCTGTGGGACGTCTAGGGGCTGTGCTGGTTGTATTCTTTCACATACACATACGGGTATTGGGCCGAGTGCGACACCGTACTTCCGGTATCCACCATTTCACGCGAGGTGCAAGCAGAATATCATAGTCTATTGCCTTAATCAATATCTAGTCAACTCTAAAATACCACATAAATGCAATGGCATGATAATATTATTGTGACAAGTGATTCACCTGGTTTCCAGAAATTAGACGTACTGTATGAATGAATTTTTCATTTAAACTATGAAATGTGAAACGGTTTGAGGGTGTGGTTCTGCAAGCCTCATCTGCATATTCACCTGTCGCGGCGCGCCCAGAGCCGTTTTAGTGGGCGCGTCACCGGGATGCGAGAGCTTGGTTCTCACGGGAGGAGAGAGTGTGTGTGGCGAATGCTGGTATTCAGCAGGTTATTGAAGTGTTCCTTAGCATCTATATGCTATATGTGGTTACATTCCAAATGAAAATAACCGAAGGTGTGGATATTGCATCGCCCGACCAAGAAGCACGTCTCCGTGGAGAGGACGTGCTCAGATAGAGACAGATATCCTCTACAACGCAGGGTTTCCTTTTGTTGTCGATTACAGCCTGAATAGGCCTACAAACATTTCTGTTTTTGCTGCCGACGGGCGCAGGAGCAGCAGTTTTTTCCAATGAACAATAGTGGCCTGGATTAGGCAGTAAAGACACTTTTGGGTTTCACAGATCGGACTTTTTGTTTAATTTTGTTTGTGTTGTTTGGCTGGAAAACTGTCAATATAATGGAATAACGCATAAAACCTATCTCTGTTTATTTTGTGGAAAGAGTAGATTCGGCGTTTATCAGTTCTGTTTTGCCTTATATATATTATTTCATTCAAGAACCCCTTGTGTGTTTATTTAACACAACTATTTTAGATGGTTGATCGTTACATCACCATGCCATAAAAAGCCCACATAGTACATCAAGTATATAGCAGCTGATAGTACACTGCTGATGAAGAAAAGAGGTCAAACTAACTTTGGGACTTTTAATGCTCACTTCAACATTCACTTTGACCCTGACTAACACAATACTTGACTTCACTTGTGAAACAATTATTATCTGCAGTCCAACTGTCAAATTGTTTCAGAGCAAAATTATCAATCGATTTTTTTTTTCTCCAGAGGTCACAGTATTTTTCAGCACGGTATTTTTTAATATCAACTTCATTTGACTGAAAGCAAATTGCCCCTTCCGTTTAAAGCAATCATTTCCAAATTGATGTGCAGTATTTCTGAAGCCTAGCAAGATAAATGACAATCAAGCGCTCAGCCTGAAGCGTTTTATTGTCACAATTATTTGTAAGCCAATTTTCAGGTAAAGAATGGCGGGTAGAAAAGGGGAACGAGTGCACGAGGATACAGAATGCGATGCAACAGTGATCATTAGTCAGACTTGGGTTTAAAATGCCTCTTAGCACCTTGGGACCCCTTAAGTACATTAAGAGTTCCCGTAAGTGTTCCATAATGTGTTTACCGTAATTAGCTCTATCGATCAGGCTTTAAACTTCTTAAAACTGATTTAAATGTGGACATTTATCATGGAGTTCTATGGAGATTGCTCCCTTGTGTAGCTAGCCTCAAGTGGCCTTTAAAGGAACTGCAGTGTTTATGCACTTCCAGCATGGACGCTATTGTTTTACCCCAGAATTTGGTGTTTGATACATTCTTAAGAAATATTATAGAAAGAAAGCCAGGCTAACTGTTTCTCCATTCTTCCAGACTGTATGCTAAGCTAGGCTAACCTCATCTTGGCTGAAGCTATGTACTTCAAAGATATTGAGATTGGTATTGATCATCTCATCTGACTGTTGTCAAGACACCAGATAAGGATATTTCCCAAAATGTTAAACTTTTTCTCAGCAACTTACCCAAATATGTATTCGACCTCATACCAACAATCATGTGACGCACGTTCGGGTTGACTCATCGTGACTACAAAGCCATGTTTCCCCCCTTTCTGCTGACATTGGCAAACAATGGATTTCAGATGGGAGAGAGAAAGAGACTGTGAAGGATGAGAGGGAGTGTCAGTCTGCCAAGATCAATAGGTGAATCAAACCACTGCTTATGTTTCACAATTCAATATCTCCCCTTTATGTATTCACCTTCTTCTTTCTCCATCAAGTCTTTCTTCATCTGACGCTGCCAGAAAGGCGCAATATGCTGACAAACAGTCGTCTCGGCAATTCCAGCATCTTTGTTTGCACTCGATCCAAGAAAAAAGAAAATGCAACCTCTAGCAGCCCTTCACTCCCTCTTAAACACTTTGCCTCTCCCACACTCTCGCAAAGTTTGGCTCCATGGGCGAGCCTTTAGTGCTGCTGACCCTGAGCTGAAAGACCTTAATGCTATTTCCCTTTTTCAAACTTTCTATTTCAAACTAGCCTTCCCCTTGTCCTCCTACACTGTGAGCTGAGCTGTGGAGCTTTTATTGAATGCTTTCAGAGGAATTCATTTCATGTGTCTACTGTATCCATATTGTTATTCCGATAATAAAAAAGTCCCTTTACTCTCCTGTAGATGAAAACTGTACTTAGACTTAAATGGCATACATATAGACTCATGCCATTGTTGCTAGGTCTGTCTTGCCATTTCAGTTTGAAAGAATTAACTCTCAGCTCCAAACCAAAGGTGTGTGGGAGACATTAACAATGCTTGATCTGATTTCCTCCGCATGCCAGAGCCTCCCCCACTGGACTATTCAGGCTAATGTTGATGTTTTGACAAATTTGCAATAACAGCAAGTGAGCTTTTCAGCTCTGTCAGTTGCTCTTGGCGAGGCTGAATTCATTTGAATCTATTAAAGAAGTGAGAAGAAGAAGATAGGCACAAGGACAACACTCATACTTTATATGCCTCATAACGCCTATACAAGGAAGGGCAACATTATTGTATACTCTTGTTAACACTTTTTAAGATAAGTCTGGTAAAACTTTGTATATTCTAACAACCAGTGGTGGCAGAAGCAGTATATTGTACTTGTTTATGCTATAGCTACTGCAGAATATAAATACTCTGTTTCCAAATAATACAAAATATTGTATTAGATTGGTACTATTGACACTCACATAGAGTAAAGGTGGGGCTTAACAGCTTTATAAGGATTATCATTTTCTTTTTTAATTAATTTATCTTTATGTCTGAATTAATTCATTTAGATTTGTTTTGCCCATTGCATTTGTTGATTATATTTGTACCAGTCTGAAAATAACTAGTTTTCAAAAGTGTTCTGATAAATGTAATTTGGGAACAATGACATTAATTGCCTGAATTGTATTGGAGTTGAAACACTAAGTAGTATGAAATGAAAATATTTATATTATTATATATTATAACTAAATAACCACAACATTGTACTTAAAACCAGTACTATAGTAAATACCTTTTAAAGACAGGTAACTAACTACATCAAGTTAGTGATAAAAGCCAGGGTATACATTTTTTAAGCTTTATTTATTGTTGGCTATACACGTCATAGCAAACCCATCAGAAACATCAATACTGCACCACAAAGCACTTTGAATGAGGTATGACCCGGGGTAGATGCATCAAAAAATTTAAAAACATATCATTGCTTTGAGTAAAAAACCTTGAATTTCCACAATGCCGCATTTGCAGACATTTTGGAATTATCCCGTTGATTTGGGGAAATATATTATATCCACAATATTGCTGCACTTTCTAAACACAGATAAAAGTTCAACTCAGATAAAATATTTGAAATCTTCCAAAGTGGTGTGGAAGGCTGCACCACCGGCCTTCGCCATGACCCTCAATACAGAGTATTTTAGCCTTTTTTAAACATAATCCTTGAAAAGAATTACGCATTTCACATATCGGCTCATACATTTTTATTAAAAATTCAACATCTGAATTATTGTGTATCTCATCATTCGAAAAGCCAGAGGTACAAGCGATGTGGTGTAATGCTGCCCTCAAGCGCTCCGTATGGGGGGGGGGATTCTTCAGATGTTGGAGATATACTCTGCTACTGTAAAGTAAGTGTTTGCGGGAAACATGATATATTGACTTTACGTCTCCTATTACTGATGCCTGTCGATTGTTGTGGTTTAGTGTGGTGTTTCACAAACAGGAAATGAAGGTCCTAAATGTTATGTATAGCGGCTTTTGTGAGCCATTTCTACCACATGTTCAGGATAAGATAGCATACATAGTATACTCTCATTTGCTCTTTAAATAACCAGGTTAAAGAAAGTTATCAGTGCAATTTAAATGTTACTTTATTATTGTTTAGTAGAAACTACATGTAATTAATGACTTTCAGCCTTTTGACTATAGCCAAGTGTACTTTCATGCTCCCTGCACATGTTGTGTTGTTGTTAGTTTGCTTTTCTAGACGTTTGAAGATGTTTGTGTTATTTATGACTGTATAGAGAACCGCAGTGACGCGTCCTAAAACCCGGAAGTAAGTTAGCATTTTTAGCACTTCCGGTTCCTTCGTCAAAAAAGCAATGTATTTTCTCCATAAGGTTTTGGAAAATAGCTCGAAATAAGGTCTGTGGTTGACACAAATTTAAGAGATAAATCACGTTTTGTTCTACGACAGTAGATACATCAGCAGTGACCCCACTGGTGATTTGTGAAGAGTTTACGTGTCTGAAAAACGATGGTTGTTACCGAGTGGCTGAATAGGACTACAGAAATGGTCGAGTCCGTTGTACGTCATTACGCCTACACACGTAAACACTCCCGCTAAATTTGTTTTCCCCTGTGTTCTGCTTGAAAGCAAGTACCTGCCTATCTTTAGTAGCCTATCTGTAGTCTCTTTAGTATCTGTATATCTATATCTTACCATTAGAATCTCTATTTTTGAAATGGTCATTTTTAACACCGTAGTTTTACAAATTATAGAACAATTAATTACCAGTGTTTTCCAATTTGACTCGGCAGTTCGTTTCGTTGGCTAACGTTAGCTAAAGCTAGCGCTACTAGTTAGCTACGCAATGGTTTGTTGCTTTGCTCCGGGTTGCATCCACAGGTCTTCGCATGAAACGTGCTCGTTCTATCGTTTCCCGGCCAATGTTTTCCAAAGGAGAGTCTGGATTCGTGCCATGAGGTAAGCTGACGTTACATTGTTGTCCATGTCACGGTGAAATGTAAATGATGGGTAGTGTATCGCCGTTTTAGAGATGGCACTGCTGAAAAGATCGCAACATAAGTAAAGATAATGAATACATCCTATTAAAACCTGTGTGGCTTATATGATAAGTCTAATTAGTACAAGTAGCATAACGTTTCACCATGGAACTAAAGATTGTAGTCAGGGAAATCAGTTTGACATATTGAACTAATAACAAATCACCTCTGGCTGGCAGAGAACTCTCTGCTCCATAGCTTCTCTTGGACGTAACATCACATGTACATTTTACATTTATATTCAATTTAATATTCCATCCCTAACATACTTTTGTATATATAATAACTTATATTTAGTTTTTCTTGTTATGCTGCTGCAACACAAACATTTCCCCAATTGGGATCAATACAGTAATATCTTAATTAATTAAGAAATATAACTATTATAATTAGTGTAGCAGCTGACACCTATTTTCAATATGGATTAATCTACCTTTATTTCTTTAGTTCAATTTTGATCTATAAAAATGTCAAAATAGTGAAAATGTTCACGAGACAAAGTGCAAGGTTATATCTTTAGATGTTTTGTTTTAGCCTATGTACTGTATGTCTTAATGCTCTTATTTGTGACGATGTGACTTCCATGAAACTAATATTTTATATCTTCCCAACAGACGAGCTGACAGGAAGCCTAACCCCCTAAACGCACCAGGAGCGTCTGCGCCGCGTTACGGCTGCGCCGCGGCGGTCGTAAGGATCGCGGCCACTCTAGTCAATGGGTGCTATTCCACCACATGCGCCGCGTTACGGCTCAGACGCGTCCCAGAAGCGGCTCGGTGCAGCGCTTCTCTAAAATTAGGATGAATCCTATTTTTGCCGCGGCGCAGCCGTAAGGTGAGGTCGGACAGGCAGCCCCCCCCTCGCAGGAAGTGGAAAGGTGAGCATCCGGGCCAGGCCCATCCCGCGTATATACTAATTTAGCAGACCCCCCTCCTTCATCACAACACCTCCACTACGATACGCACAATGGACGACGAGGTGTTCATAATGGAAGTGGAGAAACACACCATTGTATACGATGTAACCAATGCTTACTACGAGGACAACATCAGAAAGGACAAGGCCTGGTTTTTAGTCGCTGCAGTTTGTGGAGTGGAAGGTAACAACTACATATTAATGTTTTAAAGTTAATTAAGAACTGGGAGGCTGCACACACGACGCTCCACTTCCGCAACGTTTTGAAACGCGCCTGGTGTGTCAGGTCGCAGGAGGAGGTCGCAGCGTGGCGCAGCCGCAACGTAACGCGGCGCAGACGCTCCTGGTGCGTTTAGGGGGTAACACTCTAACAACCACAACATTGCAAAGGCGAGTAAATGTAAATTAAAAACGATTCACAATTTCTTAATTTCTTCTTCTTTCTTGCAGTGAGGTGAAGCTGACCTTGCACTTGGTGCCAGTAAGGATGCTCCTCACGCAGGCTGAATGTTTCTCCCTCCTTACTGACACAGAAGCTATTGATTTGCAATGCTTCACTAATTGTCATTTCCCTGGCTCCGTAGGGACACTTTACCTCCAGCACAGCGGGAGACCCTACCAGACCATCTGGAGATGCCCCCAACACTCCTGATTGGGAGAGCCACAAACATGACTCATGGACCTGCATCTGGGTTGCAGTGGTGAATGCCCTGACGCCCTCACATTCATTCATAGTCCCCCACTGTACAGACAAAACACCACCAAGGGTCTGTTGTTGCCCTAGCACCCTGGCACTAAGGGAAGCAGTCACACGCTTTGACCTCAGGACAGCTCCAACGTTGCTGGCAGTCAACCTTCCTTTCCTGAACAAATGCCAGTTTGGGTTGGTTCGCTGACCAGTGGCAGCCGCCTGAATTGCCCTCTGTTGCTCCTCAGACTATGCCATGCTTGCCACAGTTGCCTCAGGTCCCTGATGCCCAACATATTTGAGAATTTCAGGAACAGTAAGTGTTTCCAAGCTGTAGTGTTCCTCTTCTGGCTCGAGGGAGAGAAGCCAAGAAACTCCTGAGAACCTGCCCCCGAGTCTGTCCCTCAGCCAGTCACGATCTTCGGAGGTGGGCTCTCTTGTCAGCGGGTTGAGTGAGTTATTGGTTGGAGGAAATAGCTCCTCCACTGAATGCGTACGTTTAGCTGCCTTTGGCTTCTTCCACTGACAGGGGGAGTCAGTGCAGCTGAAAGTGTGGATGGCAAAGATGGCTAATGCAGCCGCATGACTGCATTTCCATTCTCCACATGGGCATTCACATTTTGTGGAGAGAATTCCCTCTTCTCCTGTAGATACCTGTGGTGGTGGGATTGTTTTATTATGTTCAAACCAACAGATAAAGCCAGAAATCTAGGTGTAGTCATGGACTCTGACCTGAGTTTCAACAGTCACATTAAAACGGTTACTAAATCAGCCTACTATCACCTAAAGAACATATCTAGGATTAAAAGACTAATGTCACAGCAGGATTTGGAAAAACTTGTCCCGTTATCTTCAGTAGACTGGACTACTGCAATGGTGTCTTCACAGGTCTCACTAAAACATCTATTAGGAAGCTGCAGTCCTCACTAACACTAAGAAAGTGGATCACATCACTCCTGTTCTGAAGTCTTTACACTGGCTTCCTGTGTGTCAAAGAATAGATTTAAAAATACTGCTGCTGGTTTATAAAGCACTGAATGGTTTAGGCCCAAAATACATTTCTGACCTCCTGCTAAATGATGAACCATCCCGATCTCTCAGGTCTTCAGGGACTGGTCAGCTTTCTGTCCCCAGAGTCAGAACTAAACATGGAGAAGCAGCATTCAGTTATTATGCTCCAAACATCTGGAACAAACTCCCAGAAACCTGCAGGTCCGCTGCAACTCTGACTACTTTTAAATCCAGACTGAAGACTTTTCTTTTTGCCGCTGCTTTTAATTGAACTATTCACATCTTAAACTGCACTGTAACTTTTATCCATGTATTTTTTCTTTTAATGTTTATTTTATTAGCTTTGCTTTTTAATGACTGATTTTAAATGCCATTTCTTAATGTCTTTCATTTTTTGTAAAGCACTTTGAATTGCCATGTGTTGAAAAGTGCTATATAAATAAACTTGCCTTGCCTAATAAAGATTTCATGTGACACATAAAATGGATTTGTTGATGGGAATTAATGTGAATAAATTAACTCTAGGTTAACGGTACTCTTGCTATAACTACTCACCGACACTCTATAAACCTTGTCCCTCATGCTAGCCCTGACAACACCGGTAAGCACACCTTCATCTAGGCTGCCCGTGTCCTGACTTGTAGTGGTTCTCTCCTCTATCTCCATTCTTCTTGTCATCTTTGTAAAACGATATCAGACTGGTAATTGACACAGCCATGACTTCTAGTTAAATTCAGTGTGGCTAAAATGAAAAGCTTTGTTAAAATATGCAAGCACGCGGAAGTCAAAGTCAGCTTTATTGTAAACAAATTCTACATGTGTTATACATCCAGAAATATCGTTTCCCACAGTGTGACATGTAGCCTATACATAAAACAAAAAGGGCCTAGATAAACGGGGTATACAGTTTAAAATGTTAATATATTTAAAGTGTTCAAAGTGCAGTTTCAGTGCAAGTCAGTTGAAACGATCTTAAGTTGGCGTGACGTTGAAGTCGTGCGACCCTGCTGCTGTACTGGCTTGTAGTTCGTTTATAGCATAACGTTAGCATTTCGCTTTTGGCGACTAGATTTATGATTAAAAAATTATAAAAGTAGGAGAGACATGTGGAGATTATCCGGCTGAACAAAACGTGATCCTTCTCTTAAATGTGTGTCAACCACAGACCTTATTTCGAGCTATTTTCCAAAATCCTATGGAGAAATTGCATTGCATTTTTGACGAAGGAACCGGAAGAAGTTTACATCCGGGTTTTAGGACGCGTCACTGCGGTTCTCTATTCTTGTAAGATCACATTACAACTGTCTTTAAATGACTGCTGACATAGTTACTTTTAATTAAAGAAACGATGTGTGTAACATCAGTGATATGAGTCATCCAGCCAAAGGAAATGTACTTAAACGGAAGCCATTTAACTACAAAGACAATTTCACCGAGTTCACACAACAAACAAAGCAAGTTTACAATCTAATTAGCTCCGGTATAAAAATAATGTAAACTAAGCTGGCCCTTACAATCAAGGACACCAACTTTACTGCCATCATCACTGAACCAGCAACACCTACCTTCCTCATTCATGGGTTTCATTGGCACATATGTGCATGGCTTCAACCAGTAAATACATTTAGATATACAGCCTTCAAATCTGATCATTAGTGTAAGGTTATAAAGAATGTTGCCCAACCTATTTACATTTGAAACACATCATTACATTCTTGTTATGGTCGCATACATTTCCATTGTTTTTCTGATGGTGGCACATTTATTTTCTCATTTCCTTTTCATGTCCATAGTATTTGCATTTCAGAGACAGCACACTAACTTATCTCTTAGATCTGTTGCCCCTGTTCACGTTCACCAAGAGAGGAAATGAAATACCGTTAGGGTCAGTGTCTTTTTATTAACAGTATGTGTTTTTCTATATAATTGGAAGTGAAAATGTATTAGATATATGTCCAGTGTAAGCAAATCATATAGTTAAAATGGACATTTATAAGAACCATGAATAAATATAGAAAATAAATCAGTGGAAAATGAAGTGAAATGCATTTACAAGTGATGAAAGGTGAATTCTAAATGTGTCGCAGAGGCACCTTCTCACGCAGATGGTTTATCTCGAAGCAGTGGCATCATAATCCAATGAATGGATTATAGCGATTAAGTTCCAATTGTGGAGCTAAAAACAGACTCCTCTTGACAAAAGTGTGTGCTCCTGTGAGGCAGAGCCAAATCCTTGCCCCAGTTTAGCATTCTTATCAAATTTCGAAGCTTCACGTGTCGCTTCGAAGATCGCTCCGCGGTTTTGCAGACGAGACCCGGATGGATTTCCTCTTTGGACATTGTCACCATGACCCGCTCTGACCTGAACCTCTGTCAACATAAGCTCTGTCTCTTCCAATCACCAATGTTGTCTCTGACAGACGGACTCCAAGAATCATGGTCGCTGAAGCTGAGATGCATCTGCCAGTATTTGACCATGGATCATAAATGCTGGTACGGAGCGAAGCATTGCAATCTCACTCGTGTCATGAAAAGTGACAGATGTCTTTGATCAAGGGCCAATAGGACTATCAAAACTCCTCGCTGGGGCAACAACTGTGCCTCCGTCTTTGGAACACGGGGGTCCATGTGTGCTGTGAGCTGTCGGTTTGATGCCGCCCTGGGCCCGGCGCAGGACCCTGGGATCCACACGCTTTGCACAGGGTTGTCACTCTGTCAGGAAAATGTACCGCAGACTCCTCATGAATGGCGCCTTCTGCGATGTTACAATGTTTTACATCAGACGCGGTTTGAGGAATACGTTCAGGGGAATGCTTGGGGGTCAAAGTTCATGATGGAAGTTGCTGTAGCTTATCTTGATTTGTAAGAACTCACTGAACATTGTCATCTCCCTTCTAAGTATTTCTCAAACTTCATTTCTTCATCATTGGGACATCCTTAATAGATTAAGAAAAAGCAGAAATGAAATATACCTGCAGAGTGAAATAAACTATAAAAAGGGAGATCGGGGAGAAAGACTAAATATTGAGGAGAGAAAAGGTGAGGGGGGGAAAAGTTAAAAAACTGCTTATAGGAGAATGCTCCCACCTCTTGGTGCTGTGTCAGATTCTTCACCCGGGGACTGTGGAGCACTTAACTCCGTGCTGTCGTGATTCCTCCAATTACGGGTGACAGCTTCCAATCCGCGTGGGAGGTGGATCACCTCTGGAAGTGCCAGGCAGAATACGAAGCACACCACAACATTAATAATTCACCAGAGCTACATTCATATTCAGTCTAAGCGCCGCAGTTTGGGCTCCATTAGTGATAAAGGCGAGCAGACGCTACCTTTCAGCTTGATGTCGCAGGTATAAAGCTCACATGTTTGATTTTTTACGAGTTAAGGTGCTTTTATTTCATTGCCTCAATCTATGGGAACAAACTTCATGAATGTTAAGATTACCGGCGAGGTACTGCCAGGAAGTTTGTTGCACCTTTGCTGGTAAGAAACACCCAGCAAATGTCTTTGGTCTTTTTTTCACTTAATGATTTGCAACTAGGGGAGACTGCTAAGGCAAATAGAGTCAAGAAAGTAAAGAAGTTTGACAGACGCAGTGAAGGGAATCAGACGCTGGTTGTGATAACTGCTTGCATCTATGCCAGACGGCAGCAGCTCAGCAAGCACATGGTTTAACCAACCAACTGCCTGGGCTCAGCAGGCAGGCACACCTCTCCTCCAGAGGAGCAACATAAAATGGGCTGAAACAATACAGAGAGAAATATGGATTGTATGTGGGAGCGTGGAAAGCGAAAAACTCTGCAATGGAGGTCACGGCAAAGCAATGAGGCTGGTTGTAGAGTTTTAAAACAGCTTTGAATAGTAAGTCTGAATTGTGGTAACAACACATGTGAAGAATGTACCCTACACCTGGGAGTTACACTGGGATTTAAGGGAGCCTTGATTCTCGAGGATTGGCAGGTGTGTGTGGGCGGTGGCAGCAATTATACGGCTGAGGATTACGTTTTATAAATGGTATATGTCAAGACATTAATGATCTCCTTTATTCTGGCACTGAACATGGAAATATAATTGGTGACTGCATCCGTCATATTCCACAGTTCTAACTTTCGGGTATTTACTATTTAGGAGAAGTTTGGTTTGGTGTTATCATTGATGGCAACGTTTCCTACTTTTGGTTACGAATTTTAAGTTGTTGCTCCGATGAACTTTGTGAGGCAGTTAGACTATATTCTGCCAGGAACTGTGCGAAGTGACTACAATACTCCATTGCTCATTGCCTTCTGGCAAGTTGATCATTTCCCATGTTGGTTTTCATAAACAACTTCTCTTGCTATTATTGGGATTTCATCACTAACTGTCCAATACCATGTTTTTTCCTTGGCTGTGCAGCTTTCCAACAAACTTGACCGGTTGGGAAAACAGGCACCCTGAGGAAGCCCGAATGTACAGCTAGTTTTTCTAATGGGATGCTAATGTGTTCTTTGTCACTCGGTTGTGGATATACATTTGCTCTATTTCCTTCACTTCATTGCTTTGGAAGCTGTGAGCATATGACTTCAAATGTGAAGCTGACCGTTGAGCGGCCCGACCAAGCAAGGAGGCAGAGGCAGAACGTCCAAAATACAACCTGGTGTGGGCATGTATTACTCACGGGCACATGACACCATAATTAGCGTGTGTGTGTGTGTGTGTGTGTGTGTGTGTGTGTGTGTGTGTGTGTGTGTGTGTGTGTGTGTGTGTGTGTGTGTGTGTGTGTGTGTGTGTGTGTGTGTGTGTGTGTGTGTGTGTGTGTGTGTGTGTGTGTGTGTGTGTGTGTGTGTGTGTGTGTGTGTGTGCCCCCCACATGCTTCATTTAAATCACACAGCAAATGTAAAGAGTGAAACACTTGAGGTGCATTGCAACAGATATGACCGCCTCAGAAGTATGTTCCAGAGCAGCATGTGAATCCCAAGGCCGAAAAAAGCACAAAGCTCCCCCCCCACTGCCATTCATGACATAAAGTCAGAGATACTTTTCCCTGAAACTGCAGGAGACCAAACAGCTGTGATATCCTCGTTCATCAGACCCAAGAAATACAACTGTTGGGCACCCCTGAGTCACAGATAAGTGCATCCTGAAACCTTGTTTTGCTGTGAACAAACAGAGTCAGTCACCAATCGGCTCTTGTTCCATATCAACGGAATCGTAGTAGTTTTTATGACAAATTCAACCCCACTGTGGGAGTATAAACACATTTGAAATGGGAAAGGGAGAGCTCTGACTCCTGAAGCTAAATTACAGTGTTTACAGTATAAGTGCCTTTTTGCACCTTCAGTGTATTGTTCCTGAAAAAGACCTGCTCTCATTTAGACACTGTCAACCTAAAATAGGTCAAATCAATAGATGTCAAAGTGTGTTTTATTCAGCCCATGCAGTCACGCCTATTGATAGACTGCCAATACATGTGTGACACATATATCTCAGGAAAATGTGTAGTGTGCTGAACAATCACTGTCATCTAGTTAAGAACTAAATATATTCAATAATTGGGTTTAAAACCAAATAGCTAAAAAGTTGTACTCTATTTGTATCTTTGTATTAGCATGCTTACATGCTGAACTAATATGTGGGAACAAAGTTAACAGCCTTCGAGCATTGCCATTGTGAGCATGTTAGCATGCTATCATTAGCCTTTAGCTCAAAAAACCAATGTACCAAAGTACACTAGACAATTTAATGGAAACATAATAGGTTGCTAAGATATATTCTTGTGGTGTGCTTTGCCTTGCGGTTTATTATTTCTAGTTTTACCTGTATGTACTGTTGCACTTTAATTAATTGCTAATGTCTTAATTCCACCTAATTAAAATTGCTCATGACATTGTTGATTATGAAAAACAACAAGATAAGAAAAGTGATTAATTTACTCCCAGTCTGGAATCAGTGTTGTGATCTAACGTTAATAAATGGCCTCTGTTCAGTGTTTCATCTCAGACACACACACACACACACACACACACACACACACACACACACACACACACACACACACACAGACTCCTAACACACACACATTATGCCACACTCCCGAGGCTAGAAAAAGTTGAATATTCTTATATTTAACCCTGTAGTTGTATTACTTGTGTTATTGCCAATAGTGCCTTATAGTCATGGTCCAAGTGGCTGCTGGATAAAACAAATCTGTGTTGTTTGTGATGTCCTCTATGCACACCAAAATAAATAGTACATTTCTCCATTCAGATTAAAGTTCTCAAAGTGACAGTTAACTGAACTGCATGTTTTCATACTGTGAGGCTAAATACATTTAAAAAGAAGCCTTGTGACATGTTTTGGTGCATATAGGCTGGTAAAAAGAATCATTACTAAGTGTAAAGGAAAGTGATGACATTCGCCTGTCAGCAGGTGTGTGTGCGCTCCGTGAAAAGCATGTGACCTTTGCACACAAATCCAACTCGCCACTTAAGGAGAAGTGAAAAGGGTGAAGAAATTGCAAGAGGAAGAAATATTATTTCATTTAAAAATGATGAACTCCGTATCAATGGTGGCTGCGTAGCGACACCCGATTCTTAATAAACATGATTTCTTCAAAGGTATTCAGCAAATGGCTTCGCATTTACATTTCAAAAGGAGGAAAAATTGCTTTCATTTCCCTCACACAGAATCCCCCCCCCCCCAAACCCCTCTAAAGGTGACTTTTATATCTCAAAGTGTGTTTTTTAGGAGTTTATTTTTAAGTGGGTTTGTCGCTGAGTGATGTCTCTGGAAATGTCCTTGGGAATCAAAGCAGTACCACAAATTGATGTGTTTAACATCAATGAGCATTGTTCTAAATGTTTATGGGGCGAGATTCAAAGAGAGGCATGACTACACGCTTTACATTTAGCCCTTCTTTTTGAGGATTTCACAGCATTTAATGTTTCTGTTGAAAGAGGAATGTCTTGATCAGACGGAGCACATTGGACATTCGTATGCCAATCACATCTCCTGCCTGGTTTTCACTTCACTACATCTGTACTGATTACACGTGGGCTCCCCATGCCTTCGCCAACCGCCACACTTGAATTCCCAGCACACTTTCAAACAAGTGGCAGCACGGGTTCCGCACACACCTCCTGTGATTGCTTTAAGGTTGAAGGAGGTATTAAAAAAGAAAAGAAAAAAGGGAATACATTTAAGAGTAATTAATCATCTTAATCACATGGAAGCAATCCTCCACTTTGGTATTTGCCTCAAATGCCGTGAGCTGTTCATCAAAGCCAGCCATGTAGGTAATAACTTCCTCAGTGCTTTCACACCCTTCCTACATTTGCATTTAGATCGCAAGATGATCCCTAGCAAGCTCTTCATAATGTCCATTCATCCCTTTCTAAAGCTGTGGCCATGCAGTATACTCTGCCGCATGGATGCATTGAGTAATACAACACTCGGTATATAAATGTTGATTGCTTTGTGTCTTTCTTGTGCAGAATAAAAGGTCTTCAGTGACGTGTGCACGTTACCAGACGACACGGTGCAACTCCGAGTGCTTTTATTGTTCATGATAAAAAACATTTAGTTTGATTTTCACCAGTTCAGAGTACAGAGTAGAAGAACATACCAGAAGCAGAGTAAATCTGGAGGAATGCAAGCTTGAGTAAACAGCAAGAGGCGGCAAGTGATTGTGCGCAGAGGGGTGAAAGAAAAACGCTTTTATGAATTAAATAATGACACGCTCACCATAAAGAGAAGCAAGCAGCTGCTTCGAGGGAGCAATCGACAGGGAAATCACCGCTTTTAATTTCATCTCCGCCAGTTAAACACATGCGCCTCACTTCCTCTTGTCTCCTCCCGCTCGCACACTGGGGATCCCGCTCTGCTGTAGGTCGTTGCAGAAGGTCACATGCATGGGCCTGTGCCAGCTTACGCATAGCGCCGAGATGTGGCTTAAAAATAGTCTGCTTGTGAACAAGGAAGATAGTAGCAGGAGGTGGTGGTTTCTTTTGTTGTAATTGATGATAATACAGCTTCATCTTCCCATGCTTTAATATTCAAAAAGGTCTTTATTTGTCTCATACTATCTGAAACCAAAGCCCAGTCTGCTCGTATTGCGGTGTGTTTCTATTCAAAAGAAACACACCGCCGGCTATATTTAATGTACAAATAAATAACAAACTAAAATGAGCTATTTACATGCAATGGAAAATTGTTCCTCAACAAATTCCATGGGCATTTCACGACAGTTCAGAATTTGCATTTGATAGGATTATGATAAGATGATGAAACCAATCTTGTTTGTGTAGTCTGAGTCACCGTGGTCCTCAATGTGATTTAGCCACTTCATTTGCATAGGTTAATTTCAAACAGCACCTCAAATTAGGCTTGAAAGGATAATTACTTAATCTCCCTGCTCCTCTCCCCTGGCCCCCCTTCTACCTCACTGCTGTATCTTGTTCTCCACCCAGGTTATATAAATGTATCTTCCTCCATCTACTTCCTCTGGCATCTATTCATGCAAAGGCCAATCCAGTCTCTATCTCGCTTCCCCCTCCCTCGTATTGGTTGGACATTTATTTAATTCCCTCCCACTCATGTACTCTCGAGTTTGCCTACACAAACCAGATAATTTTCCCAGTATACCTTCAAATGCAGTTTGACGGCATGAGGGCAACTTCATTTCCATTCAGTGGGGAACATGATGAATATGTGCGCACACAGTAGGAGGCCAGCAGGCATGGCAACTTAGTTGCGGTCAGTGACAGTAATTATCTTTCTTTGAGCTACGCTCATGTAGCGTTCAAATACAATCTATTTTGAAGAGACTCATCGCATGTGGAATGAAAAGCAAAGCAGTCCTCATAGCCATTGGAGGATTACTATACAACAGTCCCCAAAACCTCTTTTACAGAAGTGTGGTGATGTTGCCTCTTTTGTTGTTGTCTCCAGGTAGTCTTTATAGGGTTTTTTGTTTCTCTTAGTGGTCATTTGTGTCCCTTTTCAATCATGCTGTAAGTGTTTTGGTCCTGACTACATGTCGATTTGTGAGTCTTTTGTGTCCTTTATGGTCATTTGTGGTCATTTGCATCTCATTATATTCATTTTGGTTGTTTATTTTCTGTTTGTAATGACCTGTGTCCCTTATTCTGCATCTCTTACATTGACATATTCCACTTCAAGACCAGAGGGGCCCCTGACACTTTGGGGGCCATCACACGTCGTAAACCGTTCTAGCTTTTAGATTTAAGTAAAATAGTAATCTCAGAAAATGTTGAAAGTTGATATATAGATTAGGAGGTACTTACTTACTTATTACAACAGTATGAATTCGATCTTGGTCTTGGTGCTAACAAGCTTGTAAGTATCACAGTTACACCACGGCCCAAACGTCTTGGGAATGACTCAAGTTCACTGTGTTTGCACAAAACAGATCTGAACTTTGAGGATTCTCCAGAAACCGCTGTGCAAAGCTGAGCTGACTTTTGACTTCTCCCTTTAAATATGTAACAGTTCTGATGCTAGAGCGAAGCGAGGAGAAAGATCATCACCCTCAAAGTAATAGGACTTTATATAGCGTACATTTACTCCCACTTATTTTTCTTTGAACTACATTGTTATTTCTTTTCTTTTCAAGGTTTTTTGCCCTTTATTTGAATTTACTGAAACTTCAATATTCCTCTTACAGTATGCCTCCCGCACAGCCTGTCCTGTCCTGGGTTGGCCTTGCCACAGTTTGAGCTCTGAGCTTAGATTCAGTCTTAATCGATCAGGTCAATGACCCCCGACTTGTCTACAGTAACAGCGAGTATCCGCATTGAGGCCTTCAGTCTGGTTCCCTTGGTCGGTAGACCATATCGAATGAGCCCTTTTTCTAATACCAACAGATACATTTTTAAAACACTACAAAACAATTAACAACTGGTGCTACAAATCCCTTTTTGGTGACAATTATTAGATCAAATGTAATCAAGCCGAAGACGCTCTGCCAGGATATTTTTTTTGTGCAAAGGTTTCTTCATATTTTTATGGCTAATGGTTAAGAGAGAGAAGACAGAAGTATGTTCCTCTCACCAGTACATACAAAATGGGGTCTTTAATCGAGGGATATCAGTCAGCAGTTTAGCGAACAAACATGATGAGCCACATGCAGCTCTCTCAGCTAATACTACTTTACTGGGTGGATACTAACTTTATCATTCACCACCCCCACAGACACCATCTGTCCCAACACATAAACACACGTACAATCCCCGAAAGACAAGAAGTCACTGCATTGCTTTGGTCGGGAATAAACAAAAACACCTTAACAAGAGAGGGAGAGAAAAACCTGCCATCATTTAGCATCATTAAAAACATCTTCCCTGTTAACCTCCCTGTGCTTCAGCCTTGTGCTTGTTTGCTTCTCTGTGTCCTTCAGCAAACCAATCGTTGGCATCATGGCGGTGCTCACGTCTAGGTGGACAGCCAGAGATGCGTTTGCGTGTTTAAGTGCCACTTAGCCCCGGCATGGTGCCTCTTCCCTGGCTGCATGTGCTCCGTCCACCTTGCAATCAGAGTTCTGCTTGTCCAAACCTTGAGCGTAGGTGGTCCATACAAAGCTCTTCATCAGGAGACAAAATGGAACCCAACTCCTGAAAATGGCCATGGATGGGTTTTTGTGCCCAGAGAGAAATGTATATTTGCTGAAATATGAAATAGGTTAAAATGCATAACAATGTGCGAACAAGCCTCACACTAAATGGAAGGGGATTTAAGCTAAAACTTCATAAATATGATTCCATTAGGGCCCAACCTTAAATCATTGCTCATATGAAAGTAAGGATTTGATAATGGACATGTTGCTTATTAATTGTTAAATACACGTTTGGACTCTGTGGAGTGATCGGACCATTACCACATACGTGTGGTTGTTTTTTCTCTCCCTCCCCTACAGTCCAATGCAATAGCCATCAATAACTCCTGGCCTATTGGTGCATTTAGGAGCTATTTGATCCACTTTGCAGATTATAGATTTCATGTCAAAGAATGATTTGTGCATTAGTCACCTTTGGTAAAGGTGAACTGCCGCCGAGCCCAAACTCTGGAGTCCGAAAGGAGAAAATTGAGAAAGGGAAAACAATGAAGGTGAGAAATGAGTCCCTGAAAGCAGTCAAAATACCCTTTAACAAACGGTGAACCTCGGAAGAAAAGAAAGGTAATTGCAGGTAATCAATAAATAGTGATTCTGAGCGCTAATGCAAATATCAGCAACAGATGTCATGGCTCAGCGCATGTGCCCAGGAGCCGAGGATGAAAAATAATCAGAGTGCCAGTGAGAGAGAAGATGTTAAAATGTGGCATTGGAAAAACAAGTGTGTCTGACCACCAGGGTAATTAGTCAAACAGACCTTTCTCCTCTAGCGGACATGACTCTGCTGCCACATTATCAGCCTCTCCTTTGTGCTGAGAGGTAAACAAGCAAAGCAAGGCCAGACAACAACTAAACTAACTCCAGAAATCCCCACCTCCAACAAATGGAGAACCAGAGGGTGGCTTTTCTCTATTAACTCAGTGAATAGGGAAATTTAGCAGCAAAACAACAGATTAAATGCATGAAATGGCTGCTATGGTGACAGCTCTTTGTGTTTGCAGTCAGTGTGGATCGTCTCTTCAGAGATTTGTAGATTTCCCCACACATAATATTAAAGGATAGATATGCTAAGTCCATGTTACTGTGCATCGTGTTCAGTACAGGTTCAGAAATAATGAGGCACAGACGGAGTGTTTATGATAAGACACTTCAACGCGTCGCAATCTTTAAAGGCTTACTTGATGCCGACCCTCTTTACCCCTGTTTAACCTCAATGAATGCCGTCCTCCACACTTCAAACACTAACCCAATGAGTGAACACTTCAGAAAAGGCGCCCCGTGTGTACGCTCTTGAAGGTCAAGGAGGTTGTGGCAGGAAGTGCAAACTAGAGGTGAGATATTCTCATAATTTAGAGGGCAGTTGAGGTACAAATCTCACAGGGGGTGCCTGAAATGTTTACTTTTTATTAAGGTAACACAGATTCTGCTTTTAGATCATCTCTGCTCTGCTGCTTGAGTTTGTGCCTTTAAGGTAAATCTTTATGTACATTGGGCTTTAAATTATGTTTTAGGAACTCTATTTGTAGGGGCCAAAATGTTGATTTATTATTTTGATTATTTAATCATTTAATGTATGTAATGGAGTATAATTGATTGGTGTCATTTGATCGGGATCCGCAGCCACGGTTGGGCGGAGCGGCTGATTGGTGCTGCGATTGCCTCAGCTGGTTAAAAGAGTCCTGCTGATTATACTCTGTGTTCTATTTTGGGTATGAAGCCACACGGTTTTTTGACCGCTGCGCTGCACTGCAGAGGAGTTAAGATTTGTTTTATTTAAGTGACGAAAACTGTTTCAACATCGTCTGGTAAGATACCTTCATTTGTCTTTAAAGAAGAGAACGAACAGTGAATAAATGGAAACGATAACATGGAAATAAATGTACCACAGTGATGTACTGTGCAGGTCCCTCCATTCAGGAGGCTGGTGTTAAATTACAGGCTGTTTTTAACACTATTCAGACTCAGCTCTCTGAGCTTAAGCTTCTTTTAAATGTGGATAAAACCAAGGTAATGCTCTTTTCTAAAGCTAAAAAGACACCAGAGCCTGTTTTAGATATTGTAACTACGCAAGGAACAAAACTTGAAGTTGTTGCCTGTTACAAATACCTGGGTATCTGGCTTGATGATTGTCTGTCTTTTAAACTCCATGTCAATAACCTGCTTAAAAAACTGAGGGTTAGGCTAGGGTTCTTTTTCAGAAACAAGTCCTGTTTCTCGCTTGAGGCCAGGAAAAGGCTCTGTGACCTTTTTACCTGTGCTGGACTATGGGGATTTGTTGTATATGAATGCACCTGCCAATTACCTGAGCAAATTGGATGCTGCGTATCACAGTGCTCTGAGATTTGTCACAAATTGTAAAGCGCTTACACATCACTGTACACTGTATACCAAGGCAGGTTTACCATTCACTCTCTGTACGGAGGCTCAGTCATTGGTACACGTTTATCTATAAAGCTTTGTTGGGTAAACTCCCGTATTATATCTGCTCTCTGATAACACAGAGAGCTGCAAGCAGCTATTGTCTGAGGTCACATGATGTAGTCTTGTTAGATGTGCCAAGAGCAAGGACTGTCTTCGGTAAGACAGCTTTTATGCGTGCAGCTCCACTTGCTTGGAACAATCTTCAGCAAGAATTGAAACTGAGCAATCTCATTCCTCTGCATGTTTTTAAAGCTAGGCTAAATGAAATGCTTGCTGATACAATGGGCACTTGTAAATGTCTATAACTATGTATCCTGTAAATATAATGTATAATGTCCTTTATTGTTTTATGTTTCATGTGGAATCTATATGCTGCAGGTCTCCCTTGAAAAAGAGATCTATGATCTCAATGGGACCAATCTGAATAAATAAAGGTTTGAAATGAAATGAAACCAAAAACAAACAATATATCTCTGAGTGATGTGGGAGCGCGTCGGCCAGGCGCTAAAACCAAAGAACAGAAAAGAGCTTAAGAAAGGTGGAAAGATTGCTCTTTTACTATTAAAACTGACATTAGATGGATTAATTTGACCTTTTGGAAAATGCACTTACTAGCTGTATACACTATCAAGTTACATGAGACATATTCTGGCACATAACCAATAACTTAAACAAAAATAATTCAATTTTTTCATAATTTAAAGTGGACCTATCATGCTATATTTGAAAAATATATTGTAGGGACATACCTATACAAAACATGTCTGTGACGTTTTTTTCAAAATAGCAAACAGTTCACCCATTGTCGCCATCCCTCATACTGCTCAAACTCCTCTTTTGCAGCCCTGTTAGAGAAACGCGGATCTTGGGTCCTCAGCTTGAAAAAAAGAAGAAGAGGAGGCAGAGCTAATGCCTGATCAGAATTCTACCAGAGATAAAGTTCAATTCTGCTGTGATAAAACGCCATCCTGTTTAAGGCGAGACAAGGCAGGCAAAAACATCGTTTTTCAAGTACTGGTACATTTTGAGATTTTGTGCTACTGTATTTTGATTCCATCACATGTTTTCTTTCAGGCTTTTGGAAGGACAACGTACAAAATACACATTTAAGTGTTTATTTTACTATAGTTTGTCTATTTGCGTCTGTAGATTTCTCCTAAATTCACCAAAAGTTAGCATTCTAACGTAACATAAAGTACCGCGACCGCTGTGTGCACCATGTCATCAGAGGTATCGTTGGAAAGCTGCGTCTCTCCTGCACAATCTCATCGGATCCAAATATGGTCATTTCCTTTTTATCAGCAACCAATCGTGAAAGCACAAAGGGGTCTTAAAACAAGAAACGAAATCTCATTGGCTGGTGTCAATTTCTGACAACGTGATTCATTCAGATGCGTCACGTGGTGTGCTAAAACACTTGGTTAGCTTTCCGCTAGAAATGTAAATCTCAAAATGGCAAAAGAACGGCGAAAAAAACATTCACAGAGAAGACAACAACAATTGTCACTTGCACGAAGCAAGGTTATACGAAAAACAAATGACCCCGAACATGAAATACCTTCACAGAGTGCGTCGAGGCGCAAGCTGTCATCCAAAGAACAGGAGGGGTTAGCTAGCGCCTCACTGCAATCTTTAAAGGTCGTTTTCTCAAGATGAGTTTCTTCTCCTACTCTGAGTTCGAAATTTCAACTTCAGTAGCACGTAGATACACCAAACCTTCCAGTTACATTCCTATCAATATTATGAAGGCTTTTACAGAAGGGTTTGTTCATATATCCTTCATAGCCTGAATTATATAACATTTTATACCTAAGAACATGGCGAAAATTGATATGTTAGGGCTATTGACAGTATTTTCTGATTTATGGAGTGATAAAAAGAGATATCCAAAATCCCTTCTGTAAAAGCCTTAGATACTAATATGACTACAAAATGAAACAATAATTTTGAACCTGACTTTATCCAAAGTTCAGATTTCGGTTCCTGAAATGTGTTAAAATATGTGCATATTTAATGAGATAATGGATACCTTTTCTTTTTCGCTCAAACATTACCGCAGTAATTATCTTATCTAATTTTTGTCAAGAAAGCACCTTTTTTATGGCTATTTTCAACAATACGTGAGCTATTTCTTCAAACCTTCGAAAGCAAACACCATTATTTTCCAGCTAACAGTTAGTGAGGTTAATTAAATGTCATTATTGTTACGCTTTTAGTTGGATTGTCAAGAATAAAAATTACATATTTGCATAATCAATTTGTTTTTCACGTAAGAGCAGGTAATAATGTTATTGTTCAACACATGCCATTTGATACTCCTCAGTGTTTGCCCACTCCCTCATCATCATCATTAGTACTTCTGGGGCTGCTGTCTGCCAGCTTCTTTCTACATATGGGTCATTTCAATACATTTTGCAGCGTGCTTATGCCCTGAATAGAACACTTCAGAAATGCTCTTCATGTTTGTCGGCGCTGGTGGGGTCTATGGGGGCATCTGTAAGCCCGTCAGGGTGTGCACACAGGATTAGCCCCAATAAGGTAGATGTGTGAGTATATTTACTGTGCCACTCCAGCAATGCATGCACCTGGAGCACCTAGAACATACCATGGCATGTTTGTTTAATCTGCACATTTTCAGCTGCCCTTTTCTTTTCTCCTTTATGTTCTCACAGTCAATGGCAAACCTGGGCTTAGGGATGCTTTAATCCCTTAAAGTCACATGTATGTATCAGTGTGTGCCACTGACACTTGAGACTAATACTTAGATGATTGCATTATAACCTTTATTAAAACTCGAAAGCACGTTGCGGAACAGGAGCCCCTAGCTTAAAAAATATGTACTTATTAATTAATGTATTGATTTCCATACAGTATTCAAATCAAAGTATATGCAATAATAATGCAATATTAATGCAATAAAGGAACATGTCAATTAGACAGGATTTGTAGTAAAGAAAAACTTGCAAAAACACCAGTTTGGATCTTGAAAACGTCCATCCCTCTACATTTCCCCTCTTCCTTAAGACTTGTGTAGTCCAAAGACAAGTTCAGCAACGTATCAAGGCCACACGGCCACCAGGGGACAGAGCCCGAGACCCCATCTCCATAAATTACCCGGATGACGAGGCACGTAAGCACGCTTGTTAAAACTGTAAATGAATGAAATTGGTGAAGGGTAGATGGGTGATGGGTATAGAGAGGGGACGGCATATTCATTGTAGGTGAGGAACACAAAGAAAAGGAGCTAGTAGTAGGATGAGGAGGCTACTAGTTGATTGGTTGGTTGGTTGGTTGGTTACACCGATACGCCCACGTGGATCTGTCCAGGGGATTGGGATCAGATACTTCATTTGAGCAAATCCACACTACATCAAAGACATTCAAATGAAGTAGTCTTCTATTGCAAATTAAGCTCCAGGGGTGTGTGAGCATGTGTGTGTGAGTTTCTGTTTGTGCTCGAGAGGGGTGAGAAAGTGACAAAGGAGAAGGAGGAAAAATCAAGCGATGAAGGGTTGAAAGAAAGGTGTGTAGGCCTAAGCTCTTTATCCGTATCTAAAAGAGGCATGTGTGTCTGTGCACCAGTCACCGCAATCTATATGATATCGGGAAAAAGCAAGCAATGCATGCCTTGAGGAGAAAGAAATGGCTCTTTCATGGTGTATTCTCAGGGAAATAAACTACCAGATTTCACAGAGAACATGCTTTGAAAGGGTACAGTTCTCTTACCTTGAACACTTTCATTCAGACCAAGTGTATCTGTAAAGCAACATGAGTCCTTTCATTGGTGACCACATCACCTCGACCACACGTTTCGAAAGTATTACCTGTCCAAGTGTGTATTTAACGCTGAGGAGGTGGGATTGGGAACGGCTTTATGTGGCAACGTAATTACCATGTTCCTTTCCACTATCTC
This sequence comes from Pseudochaenichthys georgianus, assembly GCF_902827115.2. Classification (NCBI taxonomy): domain Eukaryota; kingdom Metazoa; phylum Chordata; class Actinopteri; order Perciformes; family Channichthyidae; genus Pseudochaenichthys; species Pseudochaenichthys georgianus. The sequence goes on along the minus strand of NC_047520.1, from coordinate 7,105,377 downwards.
TCCCGCCGCCTCCATAACAGATCAATAAGCTTTTAATTGATCAGCTCTGACTCCTGTGAGAAGCCAGTCCTGGGGTTTAAACACAAAGAGGACCAGGAAGTCTATATTCTTAAGTGTAGCAAGCTCATAAACTTTTATGTGCAACCGCAAGCAAATCTTGACATAACCGTGGGCAGTGCTGATGCTGGTCAGTTGTGGAGGCTGTTTTTTATTGAGATATTATAACTGTCTCTTCCTCGCAAATTGGCTATTTCATTATAAGGCGCATTGGCACCTCTGTATATTATCATATCCAAGTGAGGCCTTAAGCAACGGGTAATCTTCTAAGGTGCTTTAACATTTTAGCTAAGTGTGTGATACAAAATGTCCCTCGACTATTTCAGTTAAAAGCTCAAATGTCCACTAAATGGGCCAGTAATCAGTGTTCATTGGTGACGTAGAGAGAAGCTTCAATTCTCTTTTGCTACCAATGTTTATTTCCTGCTAAAGATTAAGAACAATGTTTTGACTGGCACCCACCTTGGCTAATGCGCTCTAATCCCATGAGAAATAACAGCGTTTTCTCGTCACATGTGACAAACGTCCGTCTGGCCAAAACTTCCCGCCTAGCGATATCTGACGCAGGTAATACCATCCTGTCACAGCTTTGCACCTTCAAAGCGCCATCACTATCTTGTTTCACCAGAGACAATCGCAGGATTTCAAAGGAGCTGCTGGGACATTTAACATACACACACATGCACAAACACACTTGTTAAATCCTTACATTTCCAGTGTGGAAGTTTTAGAGGAATTCTCGGCGCTTGAGGAGTGCACCTCGGTGGTTTGGTCCTGTTGATAAACCGGCGAAGGAACTAATCTTTTAGTAATTTACACAAAACCTTTTTGCCGCCGTCGAGCCTCTCCCGGTACGATTAGCAAAAGGATTTATTTTTATATTCACCAGGCTGGGAATTAATATTTAAGTCCCCTTGGTCTTAAATAACCAAGGGGACTGTATTGTGTCATTTCCCGGCTGATAAGTGTAGGCTACGGATGTGTCTGTGAGTTTTCTCTGCACTAGCTCGTGGCGCGATGGAGGTAATCTTCCTCTGTCTCCAGTTGAGACACAGATTTGTTTGTGCCAGTCTTTTAATGAAAAGTCTCTTTTTTTCATGAGGATAAGGAAGTGTCTTCACATTTTAATGACCTCTAGGCAGCTTTGTTTTGCCTCAGCAGCTTTTTAGTCATGCATTAAAGGTAAACAAGAGCCGCATTCAAAATACTGATAAGACGGAAGGTCATAACTGGGTTAGACTACTTGTGTTTACCAAGACAGCACCTTTTGAGTCCTTCGCTCTCCTTGTGTGGCTTCTTTCCTCTGTGGATAGAATAACATCACTGATTGGTGGTGCATACCAATGACTGGCAACTTACAGATGTGCCTGTGTGGTGGATAAGACATCAAAGACAATGCAAAATAAACCCTGACATGTAGGAAAATAGACAATGGAGAGATACATTTATATTTGGAAAGAAAACTAAACCCTTCCAATGTCTCAGCTTTTGACAATATTGTTGTAATTGACAGGGTTTACGCCCCAAAACTTTAAAGATGAGACTCCAACAAATGCTACAGTACACATAAAAGGTCAGTACACTTATTGTGGAGACATTTTAGGGAGTGTAGTGAAATATGCTCTGAGTTGCATTATGGGGATTGTATGATGCAGCTTTGAAGCTATTTGACTCACACTCCAGACTAAAAGTCAGTACATGTCTGCTTCTATTACTGCCATTTTTACCATTTCCCCTTTTTTTTCCATCTTGGCCAATTTTATTAAAGTGCAATACTAAATCTCGGACAGACCACTTTAAGTTGTAATAAACCCGACTTATTCTGCAACCTGCAAATGGCCAAAAGGGGGGGGGGGGGGCGTTAAACGAGTCTGCGCCAGCTTTTGTTGCCGTGATTCAAGTCCAATCTCATGCTGTACTCTCTTCCACACCAGGGGCACCTCATAAAGTGCTTTAAAATAATAAAGGCATTTAAAGTGGCTATTAAAGTCAATGTCGCTTCAGATTAACACATGCGCCTCCGTGTGTCTGTGTGCATTTGAAATAGATATGACGCTCCATTTATTAAACACAGTCACAGTCTCACTGTCAGCTGATCTGGTGATTAAAAAGGCTGCGGCTGCAGGAAGTCACATCCACACGCACAGAAAGGATCTTTTCATTTCGAAAAAAGTGCATGTTCTCTACTCCGGATGGATCACATTCACCTCGCTATCGATTATCATCATCATCAATGTCATCATCCATCATCTTTGTACTTGATAAGCCGAATTAGGATATAATTGACTTAAACTGAGGGATGGAGGTGGAGGAAAAGGTGTCACTTCTGCTCCAGGGGAGGGATTGCTATGCGGTGCACGTTAGCTGATGGCAGCCCAAACAAAGAGACAGTTAAGTTGGACACGAAGTTGCTACAAGTCTGCCAAGACTATTAGCATCCTTCCCTACCACTATGCTTTGTCCTTATATTCCTCCTATTTCCTTCTCATGGCGCTACATCCCTACATGCTGTTCCTGATATGAATCCATTATTATAACTTACAAACAAATGGGGATGCGCCATTTTTCCTCCAAAGATTGTCCCACATGCGGAGTGGAAAACGACTGCTTTTTTGCCACATACAGTACAGTATATGAACATACTACATTATACAGTAGCAGTGTTTTCCAGCCAGTCGAAAATGTGTGAAAGTGAAGCCCATTTACTGTAGGGTTCCACATCTGGCTCAGGCAGTTACACACACTCATACGGTGGCAAAGTAATGAGACAGAGAAAAGACACCGAGAGAAAGTGGGGTAGGCCAATAGAAATGGTGATATGAAAGAGTAGAGGGCAGATGGATGCAGGGTGTGTGAGTGGTGATTACTTTTGTCTGATTTCCTTTGACAAGAAACTGCTTTAAGAAGATTGCAGGATGACAGGACTTGTGAGTGAAGGCTAAAATCAGAAAAGAAGAGACTCCGACAAAAGATTATGCACATATAAATGGAGAGAGCCATTTTGAAATATCAAAAGCACTCGGAGAGAGTGAGAGACAATATATCCAGTGCTTTAACAAATTGCATCCGCAGCATTTTCACACTTCAATGGCATGTCAGCCGCTGTGTCGCCCATAGCCTTTATCTCGTAGGTATGTTGGTCTGTTATAGATAATACAAGTACAATAAACATTTCTGACCACTTTTTCAGCGTGTTTTTTTACTTTTCACAGTTTCATTCGATTTTACTAGTGCTTTTTTGAAGTGCTACTTAAATATGGTAATTACATGTTAGCGCTGCATTTCTTTAAAAACATTTTTAAAACAATTGATCAAGTTACTACGAATAATGTGAAAGAGGGGAACCTACATAAAATGATCAACCGACAGGTCAACTCCAGAGAGTGTTTTAGCGTCTTTCAGCGCTTTGTTTTGCTTGGGAGGTCGGCGGCAACTTCACTGTTTCGGTTCGCTACTTTTTCCAGTAGTGCGAAGTTGGACAAATCCAAAAAGAATAGCCCTCTACCTGGGTAGCCACCCTTTTCACAAACAATTACATTTCCATAAAACTGCGTGCCAATTAGGGAAACGTAGGTGCTATAAGAAAATGCTTGGCATTAGTTTTCCTCGAAACGTTATTAATAACGCAATTTGATAATGAGGTTTAAGGGACCTGGCTGTTCTGACAGACAAAGGCAACTCTGAATTATAATGTTGTTTCGTCTAGATGTGTGAACAGGCAACTGTTTTCTTTATTACCATACAAGCGTGTTCGCTGTTTGGATATTATAAGATAATTATATCTCAATGTTGTGGTTTACAGCTTCTTCTGCTGACCCAAAGTCGTAATTTACTCTTTAAAAATACTAATCCTAGCACGTATTGCCCATATCTGACTGTATGTAGTCTTTTTTCATAATCAATTTCTATCAAATCTATTATTTTTACTTCACCCAACACACAAGTACAGTTATAAATGCAGCTTCCTGTATTCTTAATGCCTAAAAGAAATATGAATGCACACTGTCACTGCAGCTCTATAGAGTAAAGTGGGTTTCTTCTATCAAGTACAGTATCTCTCTGTAAAAATAGAAAGACCCCGATGCTGCAGCTGTCTTCTCAGAGCACCAGCAGTGGGGGCACCACAGCTCTCTGGCTCACACGCAGCGGCTGCGGCCAGTAAATGGGCCCTCGCTGCGCCTGCGCTCGTTGTGAGCCCAATTTAACAAAAAGGTCCAATCAAACCCCTGCCCCTCTATTGCAAAGGTCACAAGCACTTTAATGGGGAACCCCTCTCTAGCCAGCCGTGGGGAGATGAGGGAAAGTAAACTCCAGCGAGATGGCTTCCTGCCTTTTTCCTCTGCTCTACAAGCTGTACTCAGAAGCTTCTCAGGAGGATATAACGATCTGAAAATCAAGCCTCGCTCATGAGTCATACCACCAGCCGAACCCCCTGCCCTCTTTTTCTCTTTTTCTCTTTTTAAGCAAACAAAAGTGTTTGGATTTTCATCTAATCCGGCATTAGGGAATCAAAAAGGGAAAGTAAAGGGAGAAGAGGAAGTGTGAGGCACAGAGGGGGGCATGAGGCAGATTTTGAAAAGGTGGGGGGTATTTTACATCGTTGTGTGGCATTGACAAAGTATTACCCCTTTCTCTCCCTTCTCTGATATAGAATATCACTAATATGTTATATGTGTGTAGGTATGGCTGCTTATATGTGTGTTTAAGATAATAACCACATTAGTTTATATTATTGCATGTATTTTAATATAATCCAAAGGAAACTAAATCCACACATGTTGCTCTGAAACACACAATTAGAGATAATATTGACGAAAAGAGTGATTCAGTAACAAAGATAATAGTCTTAACTAATCAAGGTATATATTTGGATTCAATAACAGGCTCTCTAACTTTGCTATCTGTTGATAAAAGAAAGATCTATACGTTCCTTGTTGTTTTCGCACAGTGATTTAGTGGGCAGTGCACAGATCCCACGCTGTGTAGAGTACACCCTCAAAACACACCGAGCCCTGCTGTGTGTCAGGCTGCAGTCAGAGAAGCTGTTCGCAGACTTCACGCCGACTGATCAACTCGCCCCCTGCAGACCCCGGGCCAATACATCCTGATGGGAGGACTTCGTCAGCAGGAATCTAATTACAGAAAATACTGCTTTGTTTACTTTTAGGCGTCTACCCTCTTGTCCTCATGTGTGCTCCTTTTAAGTCTCCAATATTTGTAAAATACATGTGTCTCTGTCATTAACGAGTGCTAATTGCAGCCCATTAGCTTCACAGGAGACGTCTCTTTTATTTAGGAAAATTAGGGAGGCAGTTCTGCGCTGCTCAGCATATTAAGTTTCCTTCAAATTAAAGAAAGATTCCGAATGTTCTCATTAAAGATCGGAGAGAAGTCTCAACCTGGGCATTGATTTGTGTTGTGAGGCGAGTAGAGCCATTTCATTAGTAGAAACAAAGCACAAAGAAGGTCCACATGCAGTCAGCGAGCCTTAAGAATCACTTTCCCCCCATACTGCAAATCGGAGCATGAAAGCAGTAACGTGTATGTGTCTCTGTGTGTCTGCACAAGTGTGGAATACACCAACTACACCAGCAGACCATTTGCTGCCTCTGTATCTCCCAGTAACCCCCCCCCCCCCCATCCTCCTGTCAGAAGATAGGACCGCACAAGCCTCACCCACGGCGCTCGCCTGGTGCCACTCGTTTTCTCTCTGTCCTTTTCTTCCTCTCTTGTTTGTTTTGTTTGTGTCCCTCTCCTCTCTTCCAATAAGAACAATAGGTTATGGAACGCATTTTCCTGCGGCATTACTCACAGGCACCAGCCGCCACATGCCATTAAGCTCAGCCGAGGGAGAGCGGCTTCTGGTGGCGGCGCATAGCACGCCTGCCATCTCGTGGTGAGGAGACAGACCTGAAGGCGGAGAGAGGGGGGGGGGGGAGAGAGGAGGGGGATGTTGTGTTCATGAGCTGGGTGCTAGATGGCAAATCTCCATCCAATTTGTTGAAAAGCAGAATAGAATACTTATTTGTGAAGTTGTTGTTTTTTCCAGCTGAACAGGTATGATTGGATCTGGCCCTGATTCGTGCTGTTGTCATGTCGGGCTCTATTCAGGAATATGGCAACCTTGCGTTTTACTCATTAATTGGAGCTATTCTTTAATAGGGTGCAGAGCCAAAAAGTCAGTACGCACTTTTTTTATTAACTGTTGTTTTTCACAGATTTAAAACTTCAACACACTAACATTTTGATTCTATTAAATGCAAAATAGGGACTTTTTAAGAAAACCATAAAGGGTAAATTAAGTAAAATATCTGCTGAATATTTTTTTTTAGATTGTTGCTTCTCAATAACATCATTCAATTTGATTCCAAGTCACAGACCCTCCAAGTTTTTGTTTAAGAAAAACTTGAATTTCATGACTTTACCAACTGTTTTTCTCTTATTTAGTCGATACATTCATACATTGCTTCGTCCGACAAGTGTCCAGTGTTTGGCTCAGTTGGGTAAAAGCCAAAGCTATATATGAACACTGTATATGTGTTGATAAAGGTCAATAATGAATTACTTTGCACTCTGTTGAGTTCATCTCCACCACTGTACGCTTGTGAGGGCATCTGACATTTACATCGAGACAATAATGGTCGCTGTAGGTTAAAACTTGAATGCGTGAAATTCTGTTGGATTATGTTTACCACAAGTCGATCAACTTCTAATAAAGTCAGGGATTTGACTATTTATAATGACGAAGAAGAGGTGATAGAAAAGGTGTTAATTGAGTAGAAAAGCAAATATAAGATATACTGTAAAAACCAGTAAGCCGTTTGGACCCTGAGTTTTAACTTGATCATGTTAAGTGGCTTATTAGTTTGTATGTGTTTTATTATAATATTTAAGTACATTAACTAACTTGCTACTTCCTATTAAGTATCACCGGACATGTTTTCGGACCTGGATTGCTATCAGAGGGAACCCAAACATTTCAGTCGGTCGTGAAATATGTTACACGACTAATATTGAACGTACTCACCCTGGAGGGAAAGCAATCTTCTCTGTGACTTAGTGTAAGGTCGATGTAAAAACAAGATTCACTTTGACAGAGAGGTGACTTCTCGAAAAGTCAATACGAGCCATGCAGGTTGGTAGTTTTATAGAAACACTTTAGACCCAAAAGGATCAATTCTCACCTTGAATTCCTGAGTTCTTGAACTTTCTTTTTCTCTCATGCCTCCGGGATAAACAAAGAATCCAGTGGCACTTTGCACTCAACTCCAACAAGGTTAATAAGCAGTAAAGAGTTTAGGCAAAAAAGGCATGTTTGGGAAGAACTGAGATGAATGGGACATTTTGTAAATGCCCGTTTTGTTTTTGTTTATCTATTTTAACATTTTCTTTTTATCAGGTTTCTGGATCCTTCATTCACCACTGGTGCATACGAGAAAACCGACCTTCAAGAAATCGAGTATCACAAGGTGAGTAACTGCTTTAAAAATGTTCATGTTGTAGGGGAAGTAGTCCCATATGTCTCCAAGAAGATTCATCCAGTGACTTCCAACATTCTTCCCATAAAAGCCATTACACGATGCTTTAGGTTCTGCCTGATAGCAAAGCAGCACCAGAGCTTTAAGTGCAATGATGTGATTCAGAGTTGATCTACACTTTTAAAACAATTAGTGTTTCTGTGTGTGTTAAATCAAAGACCGAGTGCTGGGTGGGATGAAGCGAATGAGACAGGATCAAATGGGGTTAATGTCAGAAGATAATAAAATAAGCAGAGGCAAGGGGGAGGGGCGTGACTTCTCAACCCCTTTCTTGTTAATCTGATGGGGGAGAACAATCCATGAGAGCTGGCAGACAGTGGTTGAGCTTTCTCCATCTCCTTCTTGTTTGGCTCCGATATCTCTTCCCCTCACATCCTCTCTCCTTCCCCTCTCCCCTCACGCTCCTGCCGTCTCCTCTGATAAATCTCTCACCCACTGCTTTTCGCTTCCTCTGTCTCTCCCCATCTCTCTTCTCCCCGGCCGCTCCCATCTCGCCCTGTATCTCTCGCTGTATCTCCCCCCCCCCCTTCTTTTGTTTCATCTTCTCCTCTCCCGACATCCTCACCCCTTCCTCCTCTTCCTCGCTCAGTCTCCCGCCTGCAGGACTGCTCAGTAGATTAAGTTCAGCGGTGGCGGCAGTGTTGCTGATTCAGCCGTATTCTTTCAAATGACCCAAATCCTCACTCTGGAGAAAGCTCATACGCTCGCTGATTGCATTCCTCTCTCCGTGTCTGTCTCTTCTTCTCTTCATGCGGGCAGACGTACACAAAGACACACTTCTTATTGATGTCTAAGAGTTAGCCTCTTCTTCTTTTTAGCACAGCCTTCATTGAGTCTCTAAGCCTCCTGTGCGCGCGTGTGTGTGTGTGTGTGTGTGTGTGTGTGTGTGTGTGTGTGTGTGTGTGTGTGTGTGTGTGTGTGTGTGTGTGTGTGTGTGTGTGTGTGTGTGTGTGTGTGTGTGTGTGTGTGTGTGTGTGTGTGTGTGTGTGTGTGTGTGTGTGTGTGTGTGTGTGTGTGTGTGTGTGTGTGTGTGTGTGTGTGTGTGTGTGTTTGCTCTCTCCACAGTAGCTATATCAATATCGCTAGCAAACCCGCAGGCTTCTTTCAGGACTATTTCTCTTCGCCGTCTCCAATCTTCCTTGTTTCTCCTGATCATAGTCGAGCCGAGTTGGCATGTTCATGAAGATAAGGCCATATTTTTCCCGCTTCAGCCGCAATGTCAAAGCTGTTTCATTCCTGCAAATGAATGTCTCTTGCACATTGGCGACATGACTACATACGTTTTGACTTTCTTTGATACGCCCCGTATTTTTCCTTTTGTTCTGTCAACAACACGGCGCTTTTATTGGCAAGACATGAAAGGAAACAGCAAACTAAATCAGCATTTGCATATGTGTTTCCCATGATGTTAGACGGCCCTGTGTGGAAAGTAGGAACATGCGAGTTTTAAAGAAAGTTAGTAGAAAATGTGTCGTTGACAGAATGTCATTACTTTATTTTTCTCATACTGCCTGTGCTGCAGCAGCACCTCTTTTCACCCTCTGTCTGAAACCAGAGCCCAGTCTGCTCTGATTGGTTAGCTGGCCGGCTCTGTTGTGATAGGACATCACTGAGCAGATGACCAAACACGTACAATGCGTTGGAGCGCTAGCTAATAGAAGCGTAAGTGTTACATAGTGATGTCACTACTTTATGAAAGTATACAAAGTAGTCCAATGGAGATGTTTGAGGCGAGGGGAGACAAACTCTCTCTGGAGGTAACTTTGGGATTTTAGCCTTTGCAGACCATGAACATGCAAAATAACCTATACAACAGGAAAAAAGCATAATAGGGCCCCTTATTTATATATATATATATATATATTTATATATATTAGCTTGTCTTTGGCCTAAAAAAAAAAACCCAATCTTACTGTAGTGGGAGTGAAAACGCTTAAATGCTATGTGGTGGGGAGAAATAGCATTAATCACATTTCTTTAGAGAAGAATGAACATACACATTTCAAATGCCAACAACATGAAGTCATTAAATAGCATCAGGGGTGGCGTAGTGTTCATAGGGTCGACCCCCCAGAAGAGCCACTCTGCATCTAAGAGGTCGTGTAAATGTATGTTTGTGTCTGTGCGCCTATAGCTCAGTAAACAGCCCAGCATGGTGTTGGCTCTCAGGTCCGACAGATGCAAAGCTGCTGTTTGATATCCGTGCCTCGTGCTACACAGACGCTCACAGCGGGGTTATCTGGCAGGACAACAACAGTTTAACAAAGTGCCAACACACATGCAGGTACGTTTGAAATGGCAAAAAAAGGGAAGTAGTGAATGCTCAGATGCACATGCCAATACAAAAACACATTCTTGCTTGATTCAGGGTATTTGTATTGGCATTCAGAATAGCCAGTGCGTGCCCCATAAAGAACAAGCCGCATGTGATGTGGCACGACCCCTTAAAGGCACTTAACTAAAAAAGTTATTTTATAAGATCTTCAACTTTCCCTACCGTCACATTTTTTGGTTGGCTTTGAGCGAGTCAGTTTCTCCCCGCTACATAAATGTCGTTTCCCCCCCCCGTGTGATATGCTATCTAGGATATTACAAAGTGTGTAGGTGTTAAAATGTAGAGCAATATAAAAGAGAGTGACAATGCAGAGGGAAGAGGGGTAAGTGTTCGAAGCGCTCGGGAAGTTGAACAAAAAAGGCTCCGGCTGTCCCCAATTCAATCAAGCAAACATCGAGGAACATTCAGAGCCTTTCTGATCAATTAATGTAGCAGATGGCACGAGCGCAATCAAGAGAGATAATGCCGAGTGAGTGAGTCGCAGAGAGGGAAGAAGCAGGTGGAAGGTGTGGAAGTTCTTCCTTTTATGTGAAAGCTGAGATTCTTTACTTTGGAACGCAGTAAGACAAAAGAAAAGTGAAAGACAGACAGCTAAGCGCAGTGTGTGTTTTGTGCACATTCCTACACACTTTTCGTTCTTTCCACTACTTGTATTGTGTGTGTTTGTGTGGCTTTTATGTAGAGGAGCAGCTGAGGAGCTTAGCTGGTGGCCACAGATAGAGACCTAACATCAAAGGAAGACAAAGTTAAATTCCATCTCTCTTGCAGAGGCTACGTGCTGTGTCGTATGTAGATTTCTGATATGAGAGGGTTTGAATACGGCTGCTTTATATTAGCATAAGAGTGAACGACAGAGGCCCTTGAAATGGAGATAAAGAAAGTACAGACAGTGAGATGCGGCGGCACCCTCACCTGCCTTAGCGAATAGAAGTTATTGAGAATGTGGGAAACAGCTCAAACATCCACCTCTACTCTTTGTCTTTGAGCACTTGCTTAAGAGCGGAACCAATCGGGGTTAGGCTAACTACCTCAATGTACACCCTATGCATAAGAGACCAAATCAAAACAAGAAGCAAAGGCAAAAGGCGCTGCCGGGATCTGGATAACCCAAAGGCTGTTTTATCTCTGAAATAAATTGCCTTGTAGACAAAATAACTCATTTGTGGGAAAAACAAGAGGAACTCGATGAGCAGCATTCCCACGACGCGTCACCTCTCTCTCCCGCCGACGCAGCGTCTCTAATCGATGAACATTGAGTGGCTCCCGCCACCAGCATTTTGAAGGGAGGGAGCACCCGCCATCGCTCATATCTCATATTGATATTTCCGTGCCCTATTTTTCATGCTCCTGAAGCTTCAGCCGTCAAAAGTTTCTCAGCTCTAATAACAGTCTTCTAACTTTTCAGCTGTAATGACTGCAGTTTTCTACTTCTTCTTCTTTTCTTGATAGCCCAAAGGTTGCAGAGGACCATGTTTATTTATTTCGCCTGCGTGTTTTTTCGCTCGTGTTTTGACTTTCTCAGTTCAGTGGCGCAAAAAGCTTCAAATGTAGTGGAAAAAACGTCCACACCGCAATGAAATCACATCATCTAACATGGCCGTGTTTTAAAGACACACACTGAGCCGCAGATAGAGCGTGTACCTCGGGGTAATAGACCAATTTATTCAGAGATATTACTTATTAATTTGCATAATGATTCAGATGATTCAGACATTTGTTAGAGGCGGGGTAGCGTGATTGATGGAAATGTAATTATGACACCTCTTAGTTATTAAACGGTAATCAGGCTAAGCCACTTATCTTTAATACTTACCTTTAGCTCACAAGGGCAGACAGGAATGAATCCAACGGTCCAAACCATTTTTCCTTATCACACTTTCAACTGAACTTTTATGGCCAAATCAAAGACAACCCAAAGTATATTCTAAAAAGATGTGCATTTTTCTAACTTGAGCTTTCAAATGTGTTGGAAAATGCTAAGAGAATTAGCATTCTTCAACCTATTTTGTGATGTAAAGGAGTGTTCTTTGACACAATCTATTTAAAATCTTGTGTAGTTTGTCTTGTTTGAGACGAGGAATAGACTCCCACCAAAACATAAATTGCTTTGACAAAACACAGTGGAGCTGGCAGGTATTTATCTCTCTGTGAGCAGCTAAACACGGCGCTTTTGGATATGGATACAACATCAGGACTTCAGAATGCACGCAACCAAAGATAAAAACGAGTCTCATCGATGCAGCAGCTGCTTTGAGCACTGAACTGAAAGTAATTATTCAGTAAAAACGTTGAAAATGTCACATATCTCGGGTCTACGTTCTTTCAGGGAGTTGTTGTGAAAGAACTGTCGGAAAGCTAAGACGGAATAAGCAGCTGTCTCGAAGCACAATGGGAAGACGCAGATCTTTTGTGTGGCAGAATAAGTCCTGCTGAGAGCTTTCTGTTCCGGTGACACCAAGTGTGCATTAACTCGGCTGAACCCAACTTTTCCCATTGTTTCCTTAATTCCTACCTTTAGCTTCTTTGCCGCTGTTTCTCAGGGCGTCTGCTGAAGCTAGAAAGCAGGAGTTTCCAACTGCCAAGCAACATAAACCAACATGTATACCAACACCTTGTGCCAGTGTTTACTTTGAGCAGTTTAACAATGCACCATGGACATAGAAAATACTTGTTTCTAATCGTCCGGCCTTCAGAGTTCTGTTCAACACTTTTTCACACCGACCGATCAAATGTCTTCTATCCGTTAACTTTATTAAATAGCTGTGGCAGGATGGATTCGTGTCTCCAAATTGAATGAAGGGTAATGTAATGTCTGCATGCGGCACAGCAACTTGATTAATTATTCAAATCTTCCAATCTGATATTGTGATCTTGAGATAGTCTTATTGATTGGAATGCAACTGCTTTGACAAATCACAGTGGTAAGCTGCTGCTCAGAGACTCCATGTGTGTACAATGAAGTTACAAAGGGAAAAACCATCCATGCTCAGGATGAGTCCAGCGCTGTCAGGATGTCTTTGTGTTTGAAAAGTCAAAATATTGTTTTTTTCTGGAAAATCTCGATATTTTCTTCCGCAGTGTAAGGTGGGAGTTTTCAGTTGTGCTGCTGTATTTGCAGCGTGGAACTTATCTGATCGTTTCAAGCAAATAAAAAGGGATATCATATTTCCTATAATGGGAGGCGTGTGGTGCAGTGGGTTGTGCGTTGGGATCAGGGGGTCACAGGTTCAAACCCCACTGCAGTCAGCATGTCCTGGGACACTTCACCCAAAGTGCTCCTGTGGTGATTGTCCACAGTATTGAGTATGTAAGTCGCTTTGGATAAAACCGTCTAACAAGTGACATGTAATGTAATAATAAAAACACTATTTACTGGGCCTATACGCTACCCTTAGATTGTTGAGCAGCATACAACAAATACAAATAAATCTCTTGGCATTATTCCTTTTAAAAGAACCTTGCTCATAGAGTCCAGTTTTTACCGGAAGTACCTTCTATTGAAAACAATAGTCTCTATCAACACTGTGTTTTGCTGGAACAACCTCTACCCTCATTGGACTATCCCCCTCCTCAGAAATCCCAATGTAACCCCAGCAGTAACCGTAGCTAGATAAACATGTCATGACAACGAGATATGACAGCGTTGGATTCAGCACCTTGACAATTTGTATTCACTGCCAGTACCATTATACCAGGTCTGAAAAAGATGAGCAGAGCCCCACACATACTCATAACACATGCAGCCACATGCACGCAGACACATATAGCAGTAACCAGGAGGCAGCCCTAACTGGGCTCCCAACAGTGGGTTTCTGTATTAATGCTGAGGTAGAAGAAGGAACTGGAAAAGTCCCCTGCCAGGAAGTGGATTTTAGGGCTTCCGCAGAATTTGCTTCCCTCATCACACGGGAAGAGTCGATTCCAGAGATGGAGCACACTCTGCCGCCTGCTGACTTTCTCTCATGTCAGTCAGGTAACCAGCCGCCTGCTGACTTCCTCTCATGTCAGTCCAACACACTCTCACTCCCTAAGCGTCCAATAGCGACGTTTGGTCAGTGTCCGTGGCGTGCAATTGTGACGCTCCTAGGCTCCTTCAGCGTCATAAAGGGACGCAAATAGCTTTCAACTGATTGCAATGTATTCCCATCTGCGTCGGGATTTGACGCTCATGGAAGCACGGCATTCGTTTATGTCGGCTCCCCTTAAAGGTAATGTGAGCGTCCATTCCCAGGAGTAAAGGATGGAAGAAGACACTACACTACCCAGAATCCCCAGCTATCGTTTGGACTACACCATGTGCTCTTGACAAACCCCGTGATAGTCCTCAAGCTCTGTGATTGGAGAGTGTGCTCCGAGGGTTAAGCCGATTCTCGAACAACACTTGAAATGGGATGGAACCACGGCAGACTGTCCAAAACTGGATTTGAACGGGTCCACCGCGTCCCCCCTCCCCCACCCCGTCCCCAGAACTACACATGCTGGCTATTCTGTTTCGCAACATGTTCTCTATGGCACGTCTCTACTGGGAGTTGTAGTTTTAAAAGACGTTTTCGTATTTCCCATAATAAGAAGTTGCCAGTATTAAACTGTGTACATCCCTGGAGGTTTAGGGGACAGGAAACACTCACATTTAAAACATATAATTAATAAATGGTGCCCATTATGGGCAGTATTAATATATATACCCACATGCCAGCTAAGGTCAGAAGAGCTTTATTTAACAGCTGGTCTTATGTGTGTGACCCCTGTGATAACATTACATTACATTAATTGATAAGCCTGAAACATGCACTTGTCAAGGTTCAGAGGCACATTGTGCAAATATGGCAGTAGCCATCGATCAGCTTAAGATAAGATATACTTTATTGATCCAAAGTTGGAACATTTGCGTTACATCAGCATGTGTAACAGTTAAATATGCAGTTGTGTTTATTTGAAAATCATTTAGTATAATCACATAAATTCTGTGTTTTATATTCAACAATTCTGTGTTCTTTATTTATTGATTGTTCAATACCTGACAAGGCCGGAGATGAAATATCTACATACATCTCATAAGAGTATAATACATTATGTATAATATCAGTTAAAATAAGTGCTTCAACATAGTTAACATTGCTGGAGGTATACACAAATATTGATAGATGTCTTGTAATGCACTGTTGAGGAACCTGCGACCCAAGTTTTTCATTCAGTGCAGAACTACACCACAGTTGTGTAGGCCTATATGATATGTCAATAAACCTTAGAAAATCTTGAAATCTTGAAAGGGATGTGCAAAATAGTCATTACATACAGTCTTTAATTAACAATTAGTAGAGAATAACGAGTAATGAATATACTTTATAGGGATCGTATTAATATCTAATAATAAAAATATTGAAATTCAATAACATGCTTTAACCACCAGGTGTCCCTTTATATCAACTGTGCACCTTTATGGTGTAAATACAGCCTATCTACCAATTGGATCAAATATAAAAGTGAGCCGAATTAGTGTTGATACTGCAAGGAGACGCATTGTGTGAAAAGAAATGTAAGATGTTGTTTAATGGCTGATATATTTATGATCCACGTCACGTTTTCAGTTCCTCATGTTTGTCTTCTCATCAGGGCTCTATAAATACAGAACTACGGCAGATATGTAATATGTAATGCAGCCGAACCGTGTATTACAATGCCGTTATGTGATGACTTTCAAAGAGAAAAGCAAGCACACTCGGAATAAGGTATTATTATTATTTTGGTCTGTTTCCGGTATTTGTTAATGACGATGTGCTCTGAGATGTGAGCCTGGAATTGCACAGGGGGGAAATAACGTATCTTTAGATGCGGATTTTGTTAAACTAATATGTTTAGGCTGTGGACCAACACTATACATTGACGGGGAAGGGGGTAGCAATAAAGATAACACCATTAAACAGTTACACAACAGAAATAATATCGACAGCAGCGTCCCTAGCAACCACCTTGGTAACAATGAAAACGTCGCGATTTCCTGAAGTAATCTTCGTAATAACTAGCAAACTAAAGATCATGTACATCCACTGCACACATAATCTGAAATAACAACTCATATTTCTCGCATCAAATGACATCAAAACGCATTTTAATAGCCAAACTAACTTTAAAATAGGCATTTTACACCCAGAATAAAACGAATTTCGGCCATGTTTTCTTTTTCTGCAGGGAGAAATGTGAAGATCACGTGACATAGACGCCAAAAAAACGGGGTTTGTCAAACAGAGCACATGGTGTAGACCAAATGATAGCTGGGGATTCTGGGTAGTGTAGTGTCTTCTGCCATCCTTTACTCAGAAAACATATTTGTTTCTCCGAATCGAAGGGGAAAAATACAAAAGCATTGCACACAATTTAAACCAATCAATGTTGTGTAATTAACAAGGATAATCTGGTGTTTTTTAGTCGATGAGTAGTGCAGATATCACTGTAAAATCAATCGACAGTAAGAGGAGAACTTACTTCCGGTTGTAAAATTCTCCGTTATCCAATGGGAATGGATGCTCACATTGCCTTTAAGGGCAGCCGGCATAAACGAATGCCGTGCTTCCATGAGCGTCAAATCCCGACGCAGATGGGAATACATTGCAATCAGTTGAAAGCTATTTGCGTCCCTTTATGACGCTGAAGGAGCCTAGGAGCGTCACAATTGGACGCCACGGACACTGACCAAACGTCGCTATTGGACGCTTAGGGAGTGAGAGTGTGTTGGTCAGTCAGGTAACCAGCCGCCTGCAATCTGAGGGCACACGAGGACACCCAGGAACAATGAGGTCAGATCATATGTTGCTGTAAGCCTGTGTAATGCCTTCTGTGATAACTGAAGTCCTATGTCTGGGAGCCCTTGCTGTATTTAACAATGCTTGGATTTAACAGGGTCTTGAATTGTTTATGTGGTAGTGAAATGAGAGCATGGGCTAGCGCAAGTGTAGTGTAAGAGTTACAGTCAGACAGCTCCTCATTTAAATGTCTCTGACACAAATAAGTTGTTTTCTCAAGCCAACTCTTAGTGTTTTTAGTTGTTTTAGCTTGTATTAACTGAAACTTGAATAACAATGTTCCCAGCAGAAAAGCAACGTTTTCTTACAAACACTAGAAGTTTTCTTTTTTAAATGCTTATGAATTATAGTGAAGCAATATATTTAATTGTGTTATCATTGTATCACAATCTTGGGTAATATGAAAGTATTTATTTACCAGTTCTCCAAATATTTATGGTGGAAAAGTAACTCTGGACCTCCTTGCATGTATTTCCTTCCCCTTTTTCTTTGTGTCTCTTCTTACGTAAGATGTACTTTCCTCTCCTTTGACCTGCTACGACTGCTCACCGTGTTTATTTACACCACGCCTTGTTTCCCGCTCTCTGACAGCAGCTGTACAGAGTAAACATCGACGTGTCACCTACCCCACCATTTCCCCCTGCGTTTTGCCGCCATAATTATATGTATCAGTTTCTGGGCAGAGAAATAACTACACAGCACACCGCACTCCTCAGAAAATGGTGACAGAGGTCCCTCCTTCGGGGAGTGCAGAGTGTACCGCGGTTGTGGAAGTTAACGTACAGTACACCGCTGATTTATGAGCAGGGAGATATCTGCTGTGTTTGTGACAGGACTCAGATGTGTCAGCAGTGCCACGAGTGGACAGGAGCGCGGTGTGTGATAGTGTTCGAATCCCTATTCATAGTATGGCTCAGGGAAAAAATATCTTTGTGATCCTTTGTTGGATTGTTTCAACTTTAATCAATACTTTCTTTTACCAAAACTATGTATTTTGCATTTTTTTGCTTTTTCTCCACACTGAAGCGTATTCTTATATATTCTTCAAATCGTCTTAAAAATGTTTCACAGGTGTCTATTTCAGAATCAGAATCAAAAACAGGTTTATTGACAGGTTAACACATGCGAGGCATTTGTCTTGGTGTTTTTGGTGCATACATAAACATGCATACAAATAATTAAAACATTGATTAAAAACTATTTTAAGAAAACTATAATAACGTAAAAAATATAGCAATATTTAAATCGAATATGGTTGAAATATAGGTTTACTCGTAGAAATACAATAGGAATAAAATATATATTTAGTACATCAATGTAAAAGTAAATAGCTTACATTATCCTATCAACAAACTACACCACAGTCACATGGCTTGTGTTTGGCATTATTAAGTACTGTACATCGTGGCAAGAACATTTTCAGCTTTTTCACTTTCAGTCAGTGAGCCTAAAATAACATTAGGTCCAATGTGCAGTCTCTGATATGAAAACAATCAATTTGGTCACAGTGAGATCAAAAATAAAAGGAACGTTTGAACCAAGGCAAATGTTCTGTGATAGATTATCCAGCTCAGGAAATGTAAAAGCCTTGGTAGTAGCAGCAAGAAATAGCATCAAGCAGTTTCTTCTGAAGAAAAATAAAAACAAAGCCTCATTTCTCTGTGCTGACTGAGTGGAGACAAACTGGAAACCATGACAACTTGAAAAAGCATCAGTATTATTCTTGTTATCCTTTGGTGGCCATGTAAGTGATTGACACGAGCAGACAGCAGAACCACCTCAGTTTGACGGACAGGAAGGCGAAACCACACCAGTTTGTCTCCTGAGGACTCATCTGTATCCCCACCTGAATATATCACACATTGTCATCACCTTCACCTGGTGTGTGTCAAAAAGACATACACCAGTGTACAGCGCACAAACGGAGCTCATTGCATGGCAGAGCAGAGGCCCATCTGTGTGGCACAGCCTGCTGCTGCTGGGGTGAGGGGGGGCCGGATGGATGGCAGGGTGAGGGGCCGTAACGCTCGCATTGTGCTCCATCGAAGGAGGAATTGATTATGTTCACTTGGATGGTTGCATGGCTTCTCGCTGGAGCGCCGGTCTGCATCTGATGGAGCTGTGTGATAGGGATGAGCAGGCACTGAGGAGGTCTGGAGGGAAAGGTACAGAGGGTGCTGCGGGACAGATGGGTGCAGATTGATAGATATAAAAGACAGATGAAGCCTACCTTATAGCTAGGCATTTCTCTTTTTCCATCTCAATATTGATCATTAAAGGTATATACTATCCAGATGATTACTAAAGCAGCAAAGACGTACTTGCTTTGTTAACATATAGTAGTGTTTTGGTTACCTAAGCAGATAATTCAGTCACGCTTTCTCTGTGTTGTTATTCTTCTCTATACTTTGTTTACATAGCTGTGATGTTGTACAGCTGTTAGTGTTGACAACGTGGTATCGGAAGTGTAACGCCCACCCACCAGTTCCCTCTCAGGTTAACGTTGTGAGCTCAGAACCATTGTCGTTGTCGGTACTGTTCTTACTGTTTTGATTGTTAGCGGCTAGCTACCCTCTTGGCTATTACCATAATAACAGCTGTGTGAAAGCAATCCCTCATAAACATGCTCTGTAATCCTTGCACAGAACCTGGTCATATTTTACAATTTTAAAATTCTGTAAACATTTCGTAAAATGTGCCAAAAAAATTCGAAATTTCGCGAAAATTTTCTTTTTTTAAGATATTTGTATTTCGCTATAGATCTTATTTAATTATTTATCATTAGCAGATTAAAATGCATGAGTAAACAAATCGACATTTTGTGCAATTACATCTTGAAATCTTAGGTTTTCTTTTCCTGTGTTTCCATAGAACTTTGAATAGACACTGTCATTAACACATATTATTATTAATGCAGTGTGATTATGAAATGCACGGTGGTAAATGGAATGAGATTGATTACTGCTCAGCTCAAATTAAAAGCTGTTCTTGAAAAACAAGCGATACATTACATTTCTCCTGAGTCACTCTGAAAGCATTGATACGGATACACTAATGGATGAGATATGTTTTACCATGGTGACCTGAAAATAAAAGTATATATCTAGAAACTGAATTGCAAGGTCTTTTTTTATTCAGAATCATACATCAACATTGTTCCCAAAATTAAATGTTCTATTTGTTAGATTAATTTTAATACGATCCTTTATCAGCGTGTTCCCTAGTCACTTTATTCTATCCCTTTTGCTGCGGCATCGACCCATTTTCCGACAGGAGTCATTAAAGTTTCATCTAATCTTAATAAATGGTTAGACTCCTAATAGAAAGATGAGGATTATGGATGGGAAAATGGAGCGATACTCACACGGCGTCTGCAGAGAATCCTCAAGCAGCTCCCCTGTCTACAGGCTGTGAATGAAGAATGGATTTCCATCTCTGACTTTGTCCTTTTGTCTGTGTGCTTTTGTGTCGTTTGATTGAAGGTAGCATCGTTTGGGGGGCTGAAAGAAAGAGAAAGCCACCGCTGTGTCGGAGGCTTCTCCCATCCCTGTGCGATCGTGGAGTGAGGGAAGAGTTTTAATAAACATACTGGGAGCAATGAAGATGGGGCACCTTCTTCTTTTCCCTTTTCATTAGTACGTTTATCCATTTGTCAGCCCCCGATAGTTTCCTCTAATATTACATATGCTTTTAGCTGGAGTGCAGAAATGTGTCTCCCCCCTCTGGCAAGGACAGTAAGTACATAGCGGTATCGACACGTGCTTATGACGATATGATATCTCCTTTTTTTTACCTAAGGCTACTTTTCTATCTGAGCATAAACGGCATAGTGTTTTCTAGGAAGCTTTTAGAGATTGTGCACCTTCGCTTTTACCTAACTCCCAGATTCTGCTCGATTGCTCCCCACTTTCTCCCCCCTTTAGCTCTGGCTAGTTGACGTAAAACACATCGATGTGGTAGAGTGGGACATTTGCTAGAACGCCATTAAAATACTTTGAAATACAGAGAGCTTCCTATGTGGCGAAAGGTGCACTCAAAATGTTGTTAACACATTCAGCGAGGGCTTGAATGGAACTGGGTTCTATTTGATGTAAAAGTCCTCCAATCCAGATCTTAAAGAAAACAATAAATCGCTTTCAACTACCCCACATGCCATACTATCAGAAGCCTAAAACATGTAGCATCGTTTCAGTGTGTCTGACAGAAGGAGGGATGAGACGAACAGCCTTTTAGTGTCCAGAGGAGAGCTGAGTGTGAGGCTTAGGGGGAGACAAAGAGGGTCAGTGTGCGTGACAAAACGCAACGGAGCAGAGCCTGTCTGCTGACAGCGAGGAGATAGCACTCTGACACCTGTGGGATCGTCACCTCTCTTCATGGCATTTCCGTGTGTGTGAGACTTCAGACATGTCTGCTTGCTCCCGAAATGCATTAAATGCTTGTCAGGTCGTTGCAAATTGCCTGCAGCGTTTATCATATACAAGCCCCCTGTCGGGCTGCAAAGTGCCATAATTGTTTGGAATGCTATTTGTAAGTCATTAGCTTGTGTGTTTTAACATGTAGAAATAGTGTTGGAGGTAGGAGAAACAATTTCAGAATGCGCCATTGTGATTTGCATTTTTAACCTGATTTACACCTGATAATGAAATGCATCGCAATGCAACAACGGGTGCTAACGACCTTAACACCGCATCACTAATGAGCACCACACACTTCCTTATTCAACATGTTTATCATCCCATAATGATAACATCAAATACAAAAATATAAGTCTGGCTAATTTAATATATATAAGATTTTGGCTGAATTAGATTTACTAAAATGTTCAAATGGTTCTAAAACGATACTAGCATATTTATTTTGTTGACCAAGATAAAAACTTAAATGCCAAGACTTTTAGATCTTGCTTTAAAAAAACAGGATACAGTTGACTTAATATGATGAAAACTATCAAGGACATTTCACACAAGAGTTATACTTATTTATAGAATAGAAAACAGCGAAAATGAACATAATACATTAAGGCTTCTGCTTTATTGCCTCCACCTTCCGTGTGCTTGGTAAAGTGTGTTTGACAAATGGCTATAAATACAAACAGCATGCTTTGATTGTTTTATATCCGACAGTGTACATATAGTTACTATCGAAGCACATTTAAAATCTGTTTTCTGTGAACTGTGTGTCTTCCTCCACACATGCAGTTATACTCAAACCTTTCCTCAGCCAGGGAGAGAAACTGAGCCCTCCAAAGTAAATTCTCGGTGTCAGGTGTTAGCCGGGTGCCATCAATCCAGCCAGGCCGGCATGGGTGGGAGGAGAAGGGAAGCCCGGAGGTAATTTGTGGCCAAAAAAATGGGGCATTTTTCCTAGCCGCTCATAAACTAAGACGCCAAGCCTGGCACACTAATCCATGGACCGCCAAACTTTCCCCTCTCCGGCTGAAGGGTTGACATCGCCTTCGATCATGTGTAAACCATTACGAAGGAAAGGGCTGTCATTTATTTCCCATGGTCCCGTGGGAGGCCGCAGGTGGGCAGGGCAAAGATTTGAAGGCAGGATCACACAGAATATGATGACCTTTTTCTCTCGCTCGCCCTCTCTTGACGTGTGCACACACGTGTTAGAGGGAGAGAAGAAGAAGGGCTGTGATTACGCCCAGTGTGTGTGAGATAGTAGCAAAGAGAGAGATAGTTGGGGGGGGGGGCAGTTGGAACAGGCAGAGTTTTCTCATGAATCTATAAAACATTCGCACACAACAAAGTATTGAATTTACAGCGGCACAAATGAGAGCCCACCAGTAAACCAAGAGACCCCCTTGACCCTTTGATTGTGTGTTCAGCAGTGGTGGAATGTAAATAAGTACTTTTTGGTTATTAACTCGAGTATTTTCACATTATGCTACTTTATACTTTCACATTACTACATGTTGTACTACATTTACTTTACAGGGTTGATTATTTTGTAGATCAACGTTATTTTTTACAAATCTACTAAAATATCTATTATAACAGGTTACGCTACCCAGCAGTGCATTATAGATATGCATCAATGAAATAACACAATTATGACACATGCATCTAAAATGAGCCATATCATGAATACTTTTCCTCTTGTTACTTTAAGTCAATTAAAACTAATACTTTTGTCCTTAAGTTCAATTTTGAATGCGTACTGAGTGCTAATCTGTGCAGTGAGCAGTAACACATGTGTATGCATGCAGCTTGCTCTACTTTGTACCCGTGTTTAACGCTCAGAATACAAACACACACACGCAGTCCGGACGCTGTTTGCATGTAGACGTATGCACCTCTCCGGTCATTGCTATTACCACCTAATAGCTCGCTGGCTGTGGATTTATAGTCATGTGCGACTCTGTCTGTGCTGCCCGTGGATCAATGCATTAAGGCCTTCTGCTTTGAATACCAAACCAGGCTTTGGCTTGCACCTCCAGCGGCGCTGTGCTGAACAGATAGCACGTGGTCCCTCTCCTCCTACAGAAAGGCCTCTCTCCCGAGCGGCCTGAGGAGCTGTGGTTCTGTTTAATAGCAGCCCCCGCCTGTTAGGAGTCAGTAAGCGGCGCTCCCACATGCAAAATGTATGACTGCAGCGAAACACAAAAGAGGAGCAGGGATCCAGTTCTGTCTCGCAGAGCAGATATAGGTTTTCAAATCCCATACTCCTATACCCCAAGATATTGTGCAGCTGTGTGACAGTGGCAGAAGGAGAGAGGGAAAAGATTAAAGTGTTCCTGTCTAGCATGTGTCTATTTTCATCCTGCTCTACAGAGTGTGAGAGTTTCCGTCTTATTACAGTTGGAGGAGGGAGCAGACTGTACCCCAGAGAAGGCTCCACAGGTGGAGGCTGGGCCCACTTTTCTGGACCGATGAGAGCAATGTTCTCTGCTGGAGCTGACTGTCTGAGGAAACAATGAATCATACTCGGTGCTGGAGACGAATGATACAATCTCAATATTACTGGCTGTCTTTTTGACTACTGCTAACAGAGCACGCTGCAACTTTTCTGATAGAACACAGGAAACGGACAAACAAGAGTGACCTTCAAAATCACTCCTGGTTTCTTTGAACCCACAACACTTTAATGGCAGTCTGTAGATAGTCACATTCAACGGATAAATGACAATGTGTCCTTTAAACCAGTGTTTCTCAAACTTTTTCATACCAAGGACCACCTAACCAATAAAAAAACACTCGCGGACCACCTAACTCCACAAATTTCCAAAAACACATCGTTTTTTACAAATCGCCTGAAAATGGTACAAACAAGTGGCAACATGTGTGATGAAGGTGTTTATCTGGGCTATATCATGCAATCGAAAGTGAAACTTAAGCTCGTTCCATTGCGGAGATATTCTTGCGAGAGTGCGAACAACTTAAATAAATGTATTTCTTTCAAATGTGAAATTTTACCAATATACTCACGGACCACTGGGGGGCGCTCACGGACCAACAGTGGTCCGCGGACCACACTTTGAGAAGCACTGCTTTAGACATACAAGGGGGCAATTTAAGGGGAAAAAAAGGTTTTGGGTCTCCTAACTTTAATTTCTTTAATTCTTAAATAATTTCTGTATTTATTTCCAATGAGGACAAAAAGGTCCATTTCCAAAGACTGCTTTCACTAAATTCCTTTTTTAACCAACATCAGTATTGATCCTAACTACTAAATATGTATTTGTATTCACAATGTTATCAGTTAAAGCGCCCCTTTGGTTACATAACCCCACTGTTTTTATCTGGAAAAACATACAAATAAAGTGATCTATACTAAATGCAGCAGCTATAATAACCTTGAGGGGGAATAGCAGGATTCTATTCTCAGATTTGCCCCATAGGCCCGATCTGCTGGAAGGAAAGGCTGTAGATTGAAAGCCTGATATAATAGATTGTTTGATAATATACAGTAATGTTTGTGGGATCAAACTGTGTGTTTCAATCGGGACATGTTGGTCCTTTGGGGTCTTTTTGTGTTTTGGCAGTTTATTAAAGACACACTTGTCAATGTTTTAACCATTTGCATTAACACAGAATTTTTTTTTTTAAAAACCTCAAAATCCCAAATGATCCCTAGCGAGGCACAAGGGTTAACGCAATTATACACACAATACATTCCTGCCAACAGTTTCATATTATTTTAATGTCGAATAATGTTTCATCTCCCAACTGTTAAGGGTAGGGGTCAGCTTTCTGTTTGAGCAACACTAATAACTAGCAGAGCACAGCGACGCCAGCTGACTCTTTTAATGTTATTTTCAAATACGTATCTGGCATGTACATGCTTGAAACAAGTGTCTAGAAACTATTTAAGCAGCATCCCTAATTAATGCAGTGTAAAGTATATCAGTTTAGTATGAATACAAACAAATAGGCTGTTTGGGTCCAGCCGACAGCCCATGACTGATTTCATGGTATAGCGAAATAGCTGAACCAAAAACACTGACATTTCCTGACAATAATGCCCACTGAAAATGTTGACACATGGGAAATAAAGTTTGAAGGCTACTTGCACCGCCCACACACGCCACTGAATTTAAGGACACTCATTACATGCTTGACCTCTGTCGCGTGTCTTCATTTCTTTCGACACTCATTAATGTGGGTTCTCAAATGTCATTTTGCTCGTCCTCTTATATCGCCGTCCGCAGGAAGAAGTGATGAGACAGACGACGTGGGTGGATGAGCAGGTAATAGCTTGCCTGAGTTTGTGGTGTCTTGTGTTTTGCCGCCATGCTGCACAACTGATTGTCCTTAATGATATTTCCAAAGGCATGAAGCTCAAAGGAAACAAAGTTAAAGAAGCAACGCTGTCCAAAGTCCTAATGGTCTTGTCTGCAGTTGTGTCCATCAGTAATTATAAAGCAGATGTCTTTTTCTGAAAAAACTTCTGACCTTTTTAAAAATAGTATTATTTTCTCTATCTCCTTGCTCTTGGCAATAGTTGAGTCATACTTGATAAACACTTATGGGTCTATGTGTCCTTAACTGAAGCTTTTTTCTGTGGTTGGTTAGGAAAAGGCATGTCTCGCCTACATCTGATTTGATTTAGGTTTTTTATTTTCAGTTAAAAGTTTGTTAGGAGAGATTCCATTTGGTACGCAACAAATCATTTTCAGCCCTTGTGTGGCCAACAAAAACAAAAAAAGTATAACAATGCCACCATTTCTTTGTTTGCGCACACTATTGAATTGTATGACCTGAAGTTAATTAAATCATTTTTTAAAGTTCAATACAATATACATCGCACAGGGAAAGGTCATTATTTATTTCCGTTGTAAATAGCTATGGATAAAACTTCTTAAACTGAGCGTTATATACTTGGGGATAAGTTATTAAAGGGGCTCATGCTCAGAGAAGCTAGAAGGAGACATAAGGACATTATTGAAGGCAATTATTGAAGGCAATCACAAATATGACAAAAAAAAAAACCTCTCTGTACCTCTTTTTACCTGCAAAAAGCAAATTAACTGAATGACTTTTTCATGAGATTTGAAACCCAAGACTTCTCCTCTGTACAGACATCTTAGAGACAATCCCTGCTACTGACCAGGACCAAAGGGTGGTGACTGACCCTTTAAAGGTCCGATCACACACCTGTACTAAGAAGGCCACAGGGCCAGATGGCATCTCTGCATTCCTTCTCAAGACATTTGCAGAATAACTGATATCAGCATGGTGTCCCATATTTCAAAATCTGTTGATCTTCACACCATCCCCACCCTCTGGACAAAATCAATAATAAAACCTGTCCCCAAAAAACCTTGTCCAAAGGTAAACAACGATTTTAGGCCTGATGCATTGTCATGAAATGTTTTGAGAGGATCATGGTGCCGCTGCTAAAGAAAGAGGTTGATGTACATTTAGACTCTTTTCAGTTTGCCTACAAGCAAGGGCGTGAGTGAGTTGAATGCTTTGGTTTAGAACTCATAATAAATCTTAGATGTGTGAAGTTATGTAGAAAACTTTACACCTGCACAGAAAAATCAAAGTCTGAAATAAAAGTTAACTTTCCTCAGAATAGACCAATTATGTAACACGGTTATTTATGATTCATTTGTATAGACTTCTTCGGAGAGGTTTCAAAGGTGGATGATAACATGTAATTGCCAGCCATATTGATATTCACTTTATTAAATATGCTAATGAAAAATCAAGGAAAGCATATGAAAAAGTCTGCACAACTCTTGGAGCACATTGTCTGTGCTGCAAGCTCCAGCTCTGCATCATTACATGCTCCAACACACACCTTTGAAAAGTTTTACCCATATTCTATTAATTATTGCCGTCTGTGAAATTCCCTTTTCTATTTTAAATGTATCCAAAAAAAGATCTTCATAGTTTCTGGCAGGCTTCCTAAAATGCCCATTAATCTTAATCTGGAGTTATATGAGTCTCGCTTTCCTCCCAGAGTGATAGTTAGTATTTCCACTGGCGGGGAAAATAGCTTTTTAAGATTGCCATGATGTGGCAACAAATCACATTCTGACATCACGGGGAAAGGGGTCAAAATCAATCAGCCGCCCAGTGGCCTTTGACATTCAATAAACGTCAGTGGGTATTTATATGCATCCCTAACCGATGGCTAAAATA
Organism: Pseudochaenichthys georgianus; assembly: GCF_902827115.2. Taxonomy (NCBI): domain Eukaryota; kingdom Metazoa; phylum Chordata; class Actinopteri; order Perciformes; family Channichthyidae; genus Pseudochaenichthys; species Pseudochaenichthys georgianus. The sequence continues at coordinate 7,078,046 of NC_047520.1, read as the reverse complement.
ACAGGCCGCACATGACAAAATATGATAACAATTAGACGGGCCTCAACGTGGGGGGGGGGGCTCACATCTACATGGATCACTGGCTGGTGGGAAATGGAAAGAGGAAGAGGAAGGAGGGGGTAAGACGCTGAGAGGAATCATCACGTTAATGTGGTCATTTACCAGAAAGCCTCATTCAGCCCACACAAACCCAAATGCCAGCATCTAAATCCATCTTTAATTAGGCCTTCGCCGTGTGGAGAGGACCGAACGCTGAGGGGACTAACAATATCAGTTGTTTACAATAACATCAACCGCCTTGTTATGGCGAATGTGTGACAGGGTGATAAGGTCACACATGGGACTCCATTACAGCAAGCTGCTCTATCTGGGAGCATTGATCCCACAGAGTGAAGCTTAAAGGTATTCCAGTAAACCCTACTTAGACGTCAATTCTTACCTCATTGTTTTGCTTATTAAAAAATGGCAACATATGGTGAGAATTCTCCTAAGATATGGATAAGAAAAATAAAGCCTGCGATGAGCTATTGCGCATAATTAAATGTATGTCTTCAGCTTGACGTGAGTGGAGACATTGACTGCATGGAGATTAAAAGAGCTCTGTGTGTGTGTGTGTGTGTGTGTGTGTGTGTGTGTGTGTGTGTGTGTGTGTGTGTGTGTGTGTGTGTGTGTGTGTGTGTGTGTGTGTGTGTGTGTGTGTGTGTGTGTGTGTGTGTGTGTGTGTGTGTGTGTGTGTGTGTGTGTGTGTGTGTGTGTGTGTGTGTGTGTGTGTGTGTGTGTGTGTGTGTGTGTGTGTGTGTGTGTGTGTGTCACGCCTGAGCAATGCCCTTCCACAGGTGCGGAAATAACAACCCCACCACTGTCTTACTAGCCAGTCTCTGCACACTCTGCCTGCCTTTTTCCCCCCCTTTCCTTCCCTTTGATTGGTTGTTTTTAATTTAAAAATAACCTGGGTCATCTATTTATTTTTGGTTTATTTATTTCACTGAAAGGGCTCCTATCGGTCGCTGGCAGGTCGCACGATTCCAATTTCCTAGAGTCGCTTCCCACAAAAAATGCAGAATGAGTCTAATAATGCCCTTTCACTTTATCAGACTCTCCCCCCCCCCACCTCCCCCCCTCCTTCTCCTGACACTCTTTCTTTACCTTTTGCCTCTTGCAGTCAGTCAGTCATTGTATTCTTCAGAGCGGTAGATAGGTCAAATAGACAGACGTTTGGCATTTCATGTGAAGAAATGTGGTGGAGTCCGAAGATTAAGTTGGCCATTCCATTGTCCACATTTGGATATAGGAACATATTCAATTCCTTTCAAAGGGATATTGTGTCAGTGCTTATTATGAGTCTGGTGGTTTTGTTGATCGTAACGTATATAATATAAACTCAACATTTAACATTATAGCTGCTCTTATCCATTTTCTTTGGTATAAACATTGCATAAAATGACTCCCACCAGACTGCAGTTCGGCTCAAATCTACAAAGTTAGCATAAGCTTATCATTTTGGTTTTCATTTTGGTTTTTGAACAGCAAGAAGGCCGTTATAGGCCCACTGTTCACTACCTAGCATCTAAGTCAGACACAGTTAGCCTTAAACTGGTGATCATAGTGGAGCATTAAGCAGCTAGAGTGCCAATCATTTCCTTATGAAGTTGGAAGAGACCAAAACATAGCAAAAAATGTTTAATGTTGTTCATTTAGCAGTTAGCTCCAAATGTCCTTGAGGAGTTGCTGAAGGGGATAATCTATGGCACTAAGATACATTCTTCAGGTAGCCGTAAACACAGCTGTACAGTACACAAATGCTAATGTTGCTCTGTAGCCGCTTGATATCCAAGCTGTTTGGTAAAAAGTTAGCCATTTCATTTCTGAAGGTGATTATTTACCAGTCCTGTGTTTAGATCATAGGTTTAGATCTTGCCTTCTGCTGCCCCCAAGTGGACAAAAAAAACAACCAATGAATGCTTACATGTACGAGGCTACTTTAACATATTGCTAACTTTATTCATTATCATCAGAAATCCTTCCTTCATCTCACATTAGGGAACTGTACAATGTTGCAAAGGCACAGTGAATATAAAACAAGGAGCCTAACATATTGAATGACAGGACACCAAGTTTAATAAAAAATCAAATATGTACATTGGAACAAAGAAGAGATGATAGCTTGGTAGCCCTACTAGCACGACATTACAGGAATATATTAACTGTCTCTTTTATCCATATACTTTTAAATGTGTCTCACTGCATATACATATAATGTGTAGAAAGTTGTACTTGATAGATTTGTTCTGCCCTCCAATCCCATCAGCTAAATAGTCTGAGGGATCTTCCAGAATGTAATTTCCAAGAGACGCCCCAAGAGTGCCGGCTAGGTTGTGAGAATTGGTAAACACACAAAACGAGTGTAGTCCCAAAGGCCCCGCAGTGCCTAAGAGAATGGGTAAGTGAGTGTGGATAACACTATCAAACAATGAGACAGCGCAGTCGGCCACTACGGGAATTAAACTCATTACAGCTCCGAAAGGCTGGGCCCACATGTTGGGTTATAGGTGTCTACTTATCGCTGAGAAAATTTCCCTTTCAGTGCTTTCAGCGTTAACTGTAATCCTGTGGTAAAAGCCATTAGGTGCGTTCCCTTGAACTGGAAATAGCTTGTATTAGATTGTGATGTTGTTTAGTGCAGCTGGAGAGTTCAATGAAAAACATGATTTACTTTCAGACTACACAGTGCATTTCCAGGCTGCTATTTTTGTATTTATCTACCAGATTCATATAACTCTTTAATAACTGATGCAGATGAATGGAAATGGATGAAAGGACATTTTAGAAATACAATCTATAAAGAAGGATGTTTAAGCCATGAGTCAAAGGGTCTGCAAGTCAATGTTAGAAAGGTGCTCCCATGGTGTTCATACTGTGTGAATGGTTCCCGTTGCCAAACCCTTTTCAATTTCCCCAGGTTCATAGATCACCAACACAGATTTGAAACCAACCCACAGAGTTCCCACCTGTTAAAAATAGGTCATAACCAAACAAACCAAATTAAAGTACATTTTTTAGTAAAGCAGAAATATATAGGCTTTGACAACTTTCAAAAAACTGATATTCTGTCTATTCTATCTATTGAAATGTAGGGCAAATGTATGTATTATGCTTAGCTCTTTATTTGCTTCTCTCTTTAAAGGTGGGGTAGGTAAGTTTGAGAAACCGGCTCGAGATCGCTAGAATTTGAAAATACACAACCGGAGAAAATCTGCCACTTCCTTATAGAGCCCCTCCTCCAACACACTAAACGGATTGCTTGTACTTTTTACAGTAGTACGGCTTCTACAGATGACATTTTCTTATGGATTTGTTGTCAAAGCACTTAAGATATTCATTGCTATCGGGATGTTAAGAGCATTCCATGGAATATAACAAAAAGTGTATCTCGAGCCGGTTTCTGAAATGTACCTACCCCACCTTTAAGGGATTAAGAAAGTCTTCTTCTTCTTCATGGTGCAGTTCTCAAACCCTCCACTAGAGGTCAAGGTTCATGGTTCTTTATTTAGTCATACGAACATAGCTACAGAGTAGTTATGCTGATGAAAATCTTAGGTCACAGGCTTCTCCAACAGTGCAACACTAACACAGATAAACAGACAAATATAGTGCAAGTAAATAGTAATATAGTAAATACAAAAGAAAAATAGTTTTAAAAAAGTGAAATAGTGCAATAAGAGTCTATATGCAAAAGTCATTGAAATAATATATAGGTAAATAGATAAATAATTTTAAAGATGAATATTTTGGATGTAGTTTCAACTGTTCAGGTGTTTAACAGTCTTATTGCCTGTGGGATGAAACTGTCCCTGAGTCTGGTGGCTTTAGTCCGGATGCTGCGGTACCGCCTGCCAGACGGCAGCTGACTGAACAGTTTGTGGCTGGGGTGATGGGGGTCTTTTATAATCCGGAGGGATTTCTTCCTGAGGCGCTGGGAGTACAGGACCTCCATGGATGGCAGCTCCGTCCTGGTGATGTTCTGTGCAGTTTACACCACCCTCTCTAAAGCCTCTCTCCTCGTTAGCCCTGCAGTCACATCTCTACTCTCTCAGCTGTTTCCAATGTCCCTAATGATCCATTCCCAAACACTCCTTGCCAGTGTGAATGTGCTTCTTGCCGTTTGCAAACCTGTAACATTGCTTCTGAATTGTGTTACCTGCTTGTTTCTTCTTTAGTCACCTGAACATTGTTGCCCCATGTTGGATTTATTTTCCTTTATGGATTCTCTTCCCTGTTTGAAACCTTCATGATTCATGTATCTGCCAGTAAGCCTAGTATTTTACTTTGGAAATCCATCTGAAATACTTGGTTCATATACTCTGCACACACCAGCCATGACAATACAAGTTCAATTAAGGTTTTTTATTATTTCTTCTGACAATTTATTTTGTAAATACAAGTCTAAATGGAGAGTATTAAATAGAACATTCAGAAAAATAGTCAGTGTTTAGAGAAATAATGTCTTTATTTGCCCCTCGAGAAATCTCTGCTATGTAAGGCTTACTCAAACATATGAGAGAACTTGTAGATTAGATTAGATTACTTTATTGTCATTACAAAATGCAAGCACAGTGTAATGAAATTAACCAGAGTATATTCAAAATAAATGATACAAAAAAAAGGTAAATAGATGTGAAATATATAAATAAGAATAAATACACAGATAATAATAAATACAGTGAATACAGTACTGTATACAGCAGTAATGGGCAAGGATAATTGCGCTTCAGCACACGACAACACTAGGCAGTATGGGACAGCGTGGGGTTCATCGTCAGCAGTCTGACTGCTGATGGGAAGAAGCTGTGCGTAGTCCTGTTGGTTCTGGGTTTGAGGGGAAACTCATCATCTCAGTCACACCCACGTGACCTGATCCAACATGGGGTTTGGGATGCCCCAAATCTGACTGATGATGAGGAAAAGAAAAGCTAGAGGAGGAGGAGGAGGAGGAGGAGGAGGAGGAGGAGGAGGAGGAGGAGGAGGAGGAGGAGGAGGAGGAGGAGGAGGAGGAGGAGGAGGAGGATGCACAACAAAGGTCACTGGATGATTTTTTTCTATAAGGTAAGCATGTCATCCGTGCATCACCCTTTGATAATACATTTTGAAATGTCAGCAATGTACCGCGTTCAAGGCCATTCAGCAACGATAATGTTGCATTAGTTATGCACTTTATTTCATTAAATGTTACGACGGTTATGATAACCGTCAATTTACTTTATGGAGCACATGTGACAGTTTCACCGTACCTCTGCCAGAAACATAAGAGGCAGACAAAGAGAGGTTATGAACTTATTTACTTTTTCTTTTGTAGGTGGAGAGTGTATTTCAAAACCTCCGCAAGTAAAAACTACTTCCAAATGTACTGCTGTTTTTGTACAAAAACGCCTTGTTGTGTTAACACCCCTCTAGCTCAACAAAGAATCACTGAGCAACAATGAAGTTAATTTTAGGTTATTTATTTATATTAAAAGACAACGTTTTTACATTCCCTGTATAACTAATGCACTTATAACTCCAAATCACTTTTAAAAAGTAAATATGGAAAATATTGTTTTTACATAATTAATTTAACAATACATTTAAATAAGTTCTGTAAATATATGATTGCATATATGATGTAGCATGAAATGAGCCAAGACACTATAACACATTAACATAAGACTGACATTAGTAATGATGATAATATAATAAAGTGTATCATGATATAACATAGCAAATCACAGGGTTTTGATTAACATGCACACTGTTGTTAATATTTGATGCAGCTAGTATATATATATTCAAAAGTTTACTCGTCCGAGGAAACAGTTTGCAGGGATTTTATTAAGTAAATCAACCTAGAACTATAACAAGGCTTTTGAAAAGTGAGGGGGACGTGCTCTTTCTTCTCCCTAGTGGAACTCAGGCCCTCATGTCCATATGCTAATAAAACACAGACAATGAACACATGTCAGAGTCAGGGCCTCTGGGTTTAAGCCCATGTATTTAATTCAATATTTCATGTGTGGCCATTACCTTTTTAAATAAGAGTAGCGCTGGTGCTCACTAAATGAGGTCCCTGTGGCCATGTGTTTGGAATGAGCCCAGTGAACAGGAGAGATAACAGGACTCAGCATTTCCAACTCATATTTTATCAACATTTAATAAGAGGTCTGTCTGACCACCAGACCATCGCATAACTAAAAGGTCATGTCGTTAAACCCCTCATTTCTTCCTGGAAAATATATCCTAATAACACTGGGTAGGAATCGCTAAAGAAAAACTGTCAAAGTATCCTCCATAACGTTCTCGAAAAAACGTTAAAGTTGGTGACATGAGAAAAGTTGATCTCTTCCAGATATTCTTACTGAAGTCAAATTCTTGTTTTATTTCTATTTGGTGAAAATCATATAAATGCGTCATTACATTTTCCACAAAAAAGACTTTGCCACAACATCTATCATAATCATTTTTGTAATGTTTTGTAATAACATCATTTTTGCTTTCAAACTATAAAACTATCCTTGCAATTAAACATAATGTAAGAAAAAAAGTAATTCACAAAAGTGCAAATGAAATGCTGGCCCTAACAAGTATGTTGTGGTAAATGTGCATTTTTGCTTTTTGCAGTGTTATAATTGATTCCACAAATGTAGGTATGGTAAATATGCATTTGGAGCAGAAGCGTATTAGCTTAGCATTAAAACTGCTTGCTTGGCCAGATGTAAAAAAAATCTGCCCACAAGCACCTCGAGAATTAACATATTATATGTTGTTAATGGTGGACCTTTACCTTATTTCAACTTCCTTGAATATCCGCTGGTTGCCTGGCATCGTTTTTCAGCTAAGAAAAAAACAAGGAAGCGACTCAAAAACTTTGAATTTATGTTTTTTTAGTACTGAAAATTGCAGATGCCATTGCTTTATTGACCTGTAGGTATTGAACACGAGACATGTTCAGGCTTATGCTGCATTTCTTGCCAGTAGGAGCTCAGGAAGTGAATGATTTTTGGTTCAATCTGATGCTGAGTGCTATGCATCATCTAAAGGCTCCGCGACGTGTCCTCAATAATGTAACAGTGCCTCTACCTAAAACACACAGTGTGTTAAGAGCTAACGTTGTTATGCTTCAGCTGCTCTTTATAGGAAATCAGCTTAGTACCCAGTTAGATGCTCCTCTATCCATCTTCCCTCAGAATGCCATATAATTCTTACTTCTATTTGACTTGATTCTCGTTGTCAGGCCCATCCTTTCCCCTCGGTCTCTCACTTTGTCTCTTACTCTTTTACCTCCACTTCTTCTCATTGTCCTTTATTGTTCCATCGCTCTCCTTCTGCCGTAGAGTCAATCTTTTCCTCATGCTGCCTGGTTCCTCCACTTAGCCGCGTTTATGTTTTACCCATTTATTTATCTCAGTGTTTCTCCAGTCTGCGTTTATTCTAGTTTCGCTCCGTATTGATGTTCCTTCTGACAACAGCAGTATTTAGAGCCATTAGATTAGCTCAGTCAGCTCTGCTGCAGAGTAACTTGTTTCCAGCTTGATTTACAAAACACACTAGTCCCACTCAAGCATTCTGCTGCATATGATCATGTGTTATTCTGCTGTGGTGTGCTGAAAACAGTCCCATGCTTTGCATTTCTTATTCGAGCAGAGTTATGGCTGTCGTAGGATTTACTGAATACACACATTGATCTGATGCAGAACACGCTGACTATTCCTTTTCAAATCACAGCAAAGATCATGTGTACTCCTATTAAACAAAAGACATTACCATCAGATGTATTTGTGTTTTGTTATTAGAGTTATTTAGCATTAAAACTAAAATGGTGAACACAGTAAAAGGTATACCTGCTAAACATCAGCATTTGTTAGCATTGTGAATAGCGTTAGGCCCATTTATTTTGTATTTATTACACATTTCTCCAACAAGTAGAAACACACACGCACACGCACACACGCACACACACACACACACACACACACTTATTTTAAATAGAAAGAGAAAAGTTTCTCACACCACTGAAAGCTGATTTGATAATGTTTGTAGGTGGCCCCTTTAGCCTCCATCATTTGTCTTTGCCATTAGTTACTGTGGGAATTAGTCACATTGATGAGCCATGAGACAGAGGGCAGTTTATACACTGCCCCCCCCCTCCTCTGAACACAGCTCAGTAACTTATCTCTGTGTTTTAGATGGATGGCTTAAGTTTTTCAAGGTCATGCCTCTGGAAAAGCTCCTCTTTAAAAGCAGAATGACAAAGTGTAATGGATCATTGTGTGTCCTGTTCTGTGTAATCTGACTTGAACCATCAGATAGCTCCTGTACCCTGCCGTGACCTGGCCTCTGTGTGGTTTATACATCTTTTCCTCTGTGTTCATATATATTAACTTTCAGACTACCAACACAGCTGTGTTAACATTGGTGCTGTATAGAGCGCAAGACGTCACCCGAGTGCTTCTCTGTTTCTAAAAGTCACAAAAATGGTCAGTTGCAGCACCCTAAATCAAACGTCAAACACTTTCATAGGATTGATGATCCAGAAGAGAATTGGGAGAATGTCATATGGTCAGATGAAACCAAAATATAACTTTTTGGTAAAAACTCAACTAGACGTGTTTGGAGGAGAAAGAATGCTGAGTTGCATCCAAAGAACACCAGACCTACTGTGAAACATGGGGGTGGAGACATCATGCTTTGGGGCTGTTTTTCTGCAAAGGGACCAGGACGACTGATCCGGGTAAAGGAAAGAATGAATGGGGCCATGTATCGTGATATTTTGAGTGACAACCTCCTTCCATCAGCAAGGGTATTAAAGATGAAACGTGGCTGGGTCTTTCAGCATGACAATGATCCCAAACACACCGCCCGAGCAATGAAGGAGTGGCTTCGTAGGAAGCATTTCAAGGTCCTGGAGTGGCCTAGCCAGTCTCCAGATCTCAACCCCATAGAAAATCTTTGGAGGGAGTTTAAAGTCCGTGTTGCCCAGCGACAGCCCCAAAACATCACTGCTCTAGAGGAGATCTGCATGGAGGAATGGGCCAAAATACCAGCAACAGTGTGTGAAAACCTTGGGAAGACTTACAGAAAACGTTTGACCTCTGTCATTGCCAACAAAGGGTATATAACAAAGTATTGAGATGAACTTTTGTTATTGACCAAATAATTATTTTCCACCATAATTTGCAAATAAATTCTTTAAAAATTAAAATGTTCTGGATTTTTTTTTTTTCTCATTCTGTCTCTCATAGTTGAGGTATACCTAGGATGAATATTACAGGCCTCTCTCTTCTTTTTAAGTGGGAGAACTTGCACAATTGGTGGCTGACTAACTACTAAATAGCAATGTGTTGCATTTATAAAGGAACAAACTGCTTCCATCCATAAGGGGTTTTTAGTCTTAATACAAACATCTCATTGGCTCCTAATCTATTTTTTCTCTTTTTATGTCTGCAATGTGGATAAAGCCGGATGTGTAAATCCTCAGCGGGTTGATGCATGAGCCCCTGAATAACCTCAATGGTTCCCAGTTTTTAAATTGAATAGGCTTCTTGAATGATTTAATGGCGAGCTTTATGGGAATAATGGAGGCGAGTGCGCTATCACAGTGCGAACAGGTAACAAGCTCAAAACAATAAACACACGTTGGCAAACATGATGCTTAAACTTGTAAATGGATGCTCACACCGCACATAGGCCATGTGAATAGACCGGCACATGAGAGACGAGTACATTGTGTAAGCACACAGTAAAGCACATCAATCCTATGAACAGTGTTGTGCATTTGAATCTATATTATGGACTGTGAGGCAGCCACGTTCAGTGTGTGGAGGTTAGATTATAATGCAGCTCTGCTTATTTCAGCTTTTTCTGTTCTTGTTAGTCAAATATGAGACCTCTTCTTCTCTGCTATTCTATCATTCACACTCTTTTAGTTTTTATTGTTTCAATGAATGAGCTCTCAACTAAAAAGTAATTTGACATTTACAATGATTTTCATTAATGCTTGTCTTTCTCAAAGACCATTCTCCATGCTGTTTCTCAGCTTTCATTCACACCTCCTCGCCTGTCTTCACCTTTTAACCGCAAAACTCAGTCAAGTTTCTATTTCTTTCTTTTACATATTACTTTTGCTATTCAGAAGCGCCGCTGCTCAACCACATCAACCCTCATTCTTTCCCCTTTTGCACTTTTTGTCTTCGAAAAACCACACTTCTACGCTTTTGTGAAATATTTGATTTTATCCTCGTTCTTTGTGTCCACTGAAGGGTACATGAATAGAGCGTGGAGCAGATGTATTTTTCACAGGACTAACAGGGCTGATATTTTACCTTGAACAAGAGCCAATACCTCGTTGTACTTACGCTGATGTACAGTGGCTTTTCAAGTCAAGAGATTGATACGTGTAATGCTGCTGTTTCAGTGAGGATTAGCATTCACTACACATAGCATGGTTTTGCAGCTTTTATCACCTCTTGCTCGATATGTGTGCATACAGTTTTATCACCAATGGCCACACAGGGAATCAAACCACTAACCCTGCTAGTGTTACTGTCACGCTTTACCAGCTCAGCCTTACAGGAAGCTCTGCACTGGATTATTCAAAAATATTCTGCCACGCTAACAGGAATCCCTCGACCGTTTTACTAGTTCATGAGTTCATGAAAAGTAGAACACTTTTCCCATTTTGCACACCGCCTTGTGGTGTGGTGCACTCTTTTGGTGCAAGCTGTACCCAATCACAGCGCGGTCAAAGGAAATGCTAAACAAGATGATTGGCTCGGAGAGGGCCGCTTTCAGCAGGATATTTTTCACTCCTCAGGCTAAAGTAAAAAGCTCATATTATTTTGAGCAGTGGCAATTTTCAGACATGTACCATGAAAATACAGGTGTGTACTTACAGAAAAAAAGTCATGTTCAAAGTAAAAATGTAACCCTGAATAGAAAACAGAATTTGTAAAAGCTTAGAGTTCGATTTTAAAGGTGTTGGGTATATTTCCATATCAGTATAATAACGTTTACTCCTGTATTTTATTTTGTTGTGCTTCTTTTCACTGGCTTTAAAGCCAACGAAGCCCATTTGGAAAAGGTCAATTGGCAGTTGGCAGTTTTCTAGTGGGCTGTCAATCAAAATCTGATTATGTCACCTTTAAAGAACCAGATTGACAAAGTATTTGAGTGTTTAACGCTCAATAATTGAGGCTTAGAATGTAAATATTGATTGTTAGTGAGGACTTCTTTATATATGCGCTTTAAAAGAAATGGGCATGCAGCAGGCAGGAATGAGTCTGTGAGGAAAACTCTTTCAGGTTGCCTGTTGTGAATGGTAGGATCCAGTGTTGACTCGTACTTGGGGAGTGTCTCTTCTGAACATTATGGAAGTATGAAACTACAATTCGATGGTTTGGACTTTACATTCAACAGTACAGTGGGAACGTTCTAAATCTTCCCTAAATCTTTCCTAAAGGCCGCTACACACCAACCTGAGACCAAAGAACGCGTCCCGACTTTTACCTTCGCCTACGCCGCCCGCCTACGAACACACCGCAAAGACTTCACGAGTGGCAATAACTGTCCTTACCAGCAGGCAGCGGTAGTGTGTATTCGTCATTCAAAAGAGGCAACAGCCAATCAGAGTGATCTCTTTGGCCGACTTTCTTTGGCCGATTCAACATGTGAAAATGTGCCGTAAAGCAACGACGGGCATAGGGCGCCGCGAATGCCCGACTGCCTCTGACTCCCAAAATCGGGTAGGTGTGTCAGGGCCTTTAAAGCTTGTTTGTTTGACACTTAAATGTATGTGTGGTCAACAGACGTGTCTTGTGTGTGAGGTTTTGCATACAGTGTCTGAGGGGGTATCAGCTGTGACTATTATCACTCATGCTGTGATAATTTGATTGATGGTGTAATAATGCAATTAGAAAATGGCATAAATGCATATTATGGAAACCTTTGATAGTCTTTACTACGTAGTTAGAAATCATGTATTTGAGAAAATATACAAAATGATGGTGGCAGATAGACCCATCTGTTTGTATTTTGAATTGTTAACACTGGATGAAATTACATTTTAACGATGCCCCGTGGGTGCAATTGTTGCCAATGTTCAACCTGCATGCATGTTTCATGGATGCAACACTATTTTCTAGTACTTAAATACAGCAAAACAATCTTTCACCTCTTTCTCTCTAACCCCACCTTTTCTTTCTTATTCACATTCTCTCCCTGATACAGACTGTCGTCGCAGCTTTCAAATCAGCTGTGGTCTAGAGAGAATAATCAGTAAGACAACACAATATTCGTATTAAAAGCAATAAGGAGCTTTATACTTGCAAGTAGACGTCTCCTCCAAAGAGCACGTACTGTTCTGAGTAAAACAGGCTCTCTTTATAAGAGGGTATCAAAGCAGATTTACATTAACAACATTCTGGGAGGCCAGCTGATACCCCCTCTGGCACTGTATGCAAAACCACCACACCCTACAAGACAGTGGGATATACAGATACCCAGTGATGTACCTGAACGCGTTCAATGAACGATCGTTCATGAACGCGTTCATATTTTGGGCGAACGTGAACTGAACGTACTGTATTTCATTCTCAGCGCTGTATAACGGCGTTCAAAAGTGCGTTCATTCTCAGCACTGTATTATAACGGCGTTCAAAAGTGTGCCAGATTTCATATGCATTTCAGCCGAAAACCCAGTTAAAACTAGGCTTCAAAATAATGCGGAAAACCACCCAATCTGGCAACAGCAAGCTGCCTGTGACGCGTACGCGCCTGTCACCCCTGGCTGTCGCACTAAAATATAAATATACTAAATATATCAGACTCCTCACAACAAACAATGTGGAACCGCGGAACCGGCGAGCATTGAATGAATGAATGAATTAGTATGGACGAAGCCGAGAGCAGCTGCAGCAGCACTCGCTCAGAGTGAGACTCTACGGCAGGGGTGGGGAACCTCCGGCCTCCGGCCGTATACGGCCCGCGAGACAATTTGGTACGGCCCTCGAGGTAATTTATAAACACACGCAACAAATAAAAAAATGAAAGAAATCTAGACCGCAAAAAAATTAAACAAGCGAGTGCCTGTTTTTCCTGGCCAAGGTCAGGGTCCTTGAACACAACACGAGCCTAACGTGTCATCACGTGGTATATGTCTCGACTGACAGGGTGCAGTTCTGACGGAGAGCACCAGAACGCTGCTCCAGCACTTCAGAAATTGCAGTACCGATAAGTCCGTACACATGCCGCAGTTTCTGCGTGTCTGTGTCTTTAGTTGAAAGCCCAGTGGCGATCTGCTCATCTGTCATACTGATCAGACAGTCAATAACTGTGTTGTTATCATTAGCATCTGGTTAGCTAGCTATGCTAACGAATATAAGAAGCTTTGTCTACAACCAGTGAGGTAAAGGCACATCTTTATATGATCATTATAGTTATAAAAAAAATAAGAGAATAAAGTAAACAGGTATAAAATACTATATGACAGTTATTAATAAAGAAGAATACAGTTTGAAAGGGTAGTGATTTGTCAAATATCCATAAATTAAAAGAAAATCTGCTTACAGTTGTGTTTGGGTGTTGAGAGATGTGTCCATAGATCTCCTAATGTTGCTCTCAAAGTGCAACAAATCTTGCCAGGGGAGCATGCCCCCCGGACCCCTCTAGAGGAGGTTAGGTCCCCCCCACTTAAATCATGTTCACATGGATAGGAAACTAAATACATTTGCACACATCTTGTGTCCATAAATTATCTTTCTGTTTTGGTGGTCACGCCACACCCTGCACGTGCATGCATACGCGAGTCATGGTTGAGATATCTGGATTAAGAGGTTGCTTTTTCTTTGCACAGAATGAAATGAATGGGCTGTGATTTTAGTTTTTTGAAAGCAGAAGGTCAATAACTTGTACGGCCCTCTGAGGATATTGTAAAATTGAAATGGCCCATTAACATCGTACAGGAGACAAATAATAGCTCGCAGCAACGTATTGAAAAAAGAACTATGAACTATAAATTAGTTCATTTTTGAAACCATGAACTTTAGTTCAACATTTTGAATTATGAACTATGAACTGAACTAGTTCATTTTAAAATGTGTGAACTGTGAACTGAACTAGTTCATGAAGAAAGTGAACTTTCCCAACACTGCAGATACCCCTCTGGCACTGTATGCAAGACCTCACACACTACAAGACACATCTGTTGACCACACATACATTTAAGGTTCACTCCCAGAGAGATGACCTAATCAGAGAAACTAAGGTTAGCAATGTTAACACATTTGATTGCACAATTTCCTTAACAAGACGCACACTGTAGTGGTGTGGACACGGTGCTCAGACAGGCAGTGTGTCAGCCTGCACACTGCACAGTGCAAGGCTGCCATCTGCTGAGGAGAGGGGAGACTTCGGCATGTTGGCACTGTATGTAGATGCAGATACATTAATGTAGCTTGGTGTGTTATGTACTGTATCTAAGTATATGGATCTCTAGATTAGGTAGTTTTTCCGCTTACAATAGGAATGAATATCGAATCTGTTCTGTATTCCAAACAATGCAAAGGAATGCTTGTTCAGGTTTTTCAAAAACTAGAAAAAAATATTACATATTTCCTGATTCAATTAAGCTAAGAGAAAGCTAATAAGCTAAATGAACTGTGATGCTAAAGTGCTAAAGCCAAACTGGATGACTGCAGTAAATGAGTATTCAATTCAACTAAATATAGGCTTTTATCAAATAATGTAAACCAATCATGTCACTTAATTTATCAGCACTTACCGTTATGTATTTTAATGTCTATCCTATGCTACAAAATCATTGCTATGTTTACAAAACTGTATAAAGCGTAGTTGACTTTGTCATTAATTGTATATTATTTTAGAGATATGTTTATATATTAACACCCTAGTGTAAGCATGGGGACAACAGCTAAGAGTGTAAAGCCAAGCTAAAGGCTAAAGTCAGCTTGCTAACTTGCTAATGTTTAGCATGTAGGCTATGTGCAGCATTTTAGCAAGCTAATATTTGCAAATTAACAACACTTTTGGAGTGCGTAGGGATGTTATTTAATTACAAAAAGGCTTACTAGTTAGCGTGATTAGTGTTTAAATAGCAACACTTCAAAAAGTTGTTGTTTTTGCTGCTGTAAACACCTTTAAAGTCTTGAATACTCGGATCAGTGTTTGCTGATTCTGCTGTGTACTTTACCTAGCTTAACATGCTGTATTTCATCCATTATCTTTTGAATAATCTAAATATCTCTTTAATATCCATGAAGCCTTAGAAGTTTTCGCATTAGTTAGTTTTGCAGGATTTTAAAAGGCGTCAGGGGTGAACTACAAAGAGACCCAGTGGGAATATTACTCCAGTACGTTGTTACTTTACATTTTAGCAGCGATTTAGCCGCCTACATGTTCAACACCACGCACTGACAGTCTGAATGATTCCACGTGGGTGTCGCTTTTTTCAAACTCTGGCCTCAAAACTGATCATTCCACTTTTGATTGCTTACTTTAAGTCCCATTTCAATTACTAATTTGACCCACAGCAGCTTCCAGAACACTTAAATATGTATGAATGCTAAACACAGCCACTAATCACACTCCGCCTGTAAAACTGTGGATTAAGTAACGTGTAGTAATGTGTAGTAGTGTGTACCGGCTCCCACGCAGTTTGACTAATCTTTACATATCGTTGTTCATGACAGATGAGATGAAATTGAAGATCAACTCCTTCTCTTTTCATTTCGGTGTATCTGAACGTATCTTCTGTGCACTTATCTTTCCTCGCAGCCAATCTGAAGACATACGGTGGAAACTTCATCTCCTCTGTTTCATCCTGCGCCGGGTTCCTGCACTCTGTCACCACCCGCGAGCTCAACGGGGGGAATCTGTGACTTGATAAGTCCGGGTAACATCAAGGAGACGCATGTTTTATTCATCGGCACAAAGCTCCTGAATTCCCTCAAATCAAATTCGCCCGCCTTTGTTTGAGAGATCGGGCTTGAAGTTTGAGACGTATAGAAATGATTGGATTTCTTAAACTTAAAAACATAAGAGTTATGAGTGAGAGGACAGGCTGGTGTTTTAATAACATTAGGAGGTTATTTTCTGCATACATGTATGTTTTCTATCAGATCTTGCATGATATCTTTTTTTTTTTCTCTTATTTGTAATATTTCCCACAATCCTGTGCAGCATTGTCTCTCTCTAAGTCAGCCGCTCTCACATTCGGTGACCTTGCCCTTGATTGTTTTGTTGCAATTCTTTCATGCTGTGTTTCTCTCCTTGTGTTTCGTATCTCTCTCACACTCCGACACCCTGCCGTCAAAGAAATTCAAATATTTTCAGAGCAGCGCATACCGAGGTCACATTTTAGGAATCATTTGTTCCCTCTTAGATTGGACAATGCCGTAATTGCAGAAAGGTCTCATCACTCGACAAATGCTCAATAAACCCGAGCTGAGCCCTGCAGGAATTTAAAATGATTAGGAGTGAGTTTCTACGTTCGGGGTTTAATCTCATCGGCTCAAATGTTCAATTTGTTGTACTTCCTTTTGTTCTCCTTTTATCTTCTGTCTTGTTTCACCGTGTTTCATCAACTAAAGTAAATTAAACTAAACCCCTAGACTCCCAGAGTGTCAGCCGGCTCATAACCTGATCCAGGTCACTGCAGCATGTCTCCACTCAGAGTCTGATCCATGCGACTCCTGAGCCATCCCATTATTGAACCAATGTACACTGCAGCCTCAGTATAAACATTGGCTTCTTTTTGGAAGGTGATAATAATAATAATTTCCCTTTCCAATGAGAGCTGGCTCCAGGCTCCTCATTAGTCCAACAATTAATATCAGGAACAATTCTAGTCTTACTCTGTCATTACAATTACTGTAAATGCCCAGAATGTAAATTGAAGCACACTGGGAAAAGGTAACAAAAATAATGCTGCTCGGGTTTTCCTGTTAGCTTGTTTGTATAGTGTTAGTGGAGTAGCACTCAGTCAGATAGGGCTCAGCAATAACTCGGTTAGTCTTCTGGCGCATCTTGACGTGTTTGTTGATAGAAGAAGTCATATACACTCCCTTTTTTTAAATACAGTTAGTCATAACGGCCAGTTTGCACTGCTTTTTATGTTAACCCCCTCAGCCACTGCCATGAGGAGACACATTTTAATTTGTTCAATGTTTTATTCACAGATATACTCAAAAACATCAGAGAAGGAAGCTTTGGTGACTGGATGGAGCGCACCTTGAGACAGTGGGTGTTTCTCAATGTCGAGGAAGGATGCTCCAGACAGGGACTGGGGGGGGGGGGGGAGGTTAGGATGATTCCAAGGGCCCAGCACTGGGGGGGGGGGGCCCAGAGAACACTATTATTATCTTCTTATTAATATGGTTTTATTATTATCCTAAAGTGAGTTAATGTAGATGACTCAAAAGTATAATTGCCTGTACTAAAAAAAAAAAAACAGGTGCTTGTTACTCTGTTTGACAGAATGAGCACCCCTCCATTCATTCATTGCATGGTATGGGCGCCTGAGCAATGGAGCAAGCGGAGCAGGTGCATCCCCACAATTGACCTTGGGGGAGCAAACGTGTGCTTTTGCACCCCCACTTTTTGATCATATGAAAAATATGATATGTCCCCCCCAATATATCACTGTAAACATAAGTTTTATATGTAATGTAAACGTAATGTTGCTGCACTAAAAGATGAGATGCAGACTCTCAGAAATGGATGGGATGCTATTCTGTCTGAGGCATCAATGGTAGCTATGGCAATGGAGGTTCCACCTCATTTCAAAAAGAACTTTGCCGTGAGAGGAGGAGGAAGAGGTTTCATGATGAAACTGCTGAAGGAACAGGTCAGGAGGATAGGCCAGAAACAACATTCCGTAACACTGTGTTTTTCACTGCCATGGACCAGATCATAAGTGACTTGGACACTCGGTTCCAAACAACAGCTAATATTGTTGAAGAATTTGCTGCCATACTTAAAATTGGGAAGTTGAGTGACAGTGTCATGGCTTCTGTGTGTCAGCCACTGAGGGAGAAATACTCACAGGATCTCACAGATCAGTTTGAGAGTGAGATAAGGCATATTTTCTGCCACTTCCCCCTGATTGTAGCTCTCTTGATCTACTGAATGCAATATACAAGATGGAACTCCAGAGCATTTTTGGAGACGTTTGCATTGCTCTCAGAATGTTCTTGACGCTCCCAGTTACCGTAGCTGGTGGTGAAAGATCATTTAGTTAGTTGAAACTTCTCAAGAGCTATTTAAGATCTACCATGTCGCAAGAGAGGTTGAACAGCCTTGCAATGTTATCGATTGAAAGCAAGCTGGCTCTGTCACTTGATTTCAAAGAGCTCGTAAAAGATGTTGCCACCAAGAAGGTCCGGCGATTGGCGTTCGGGATTTAGGGATAAAAATCCAGTCTATGATTGTGGGATGTTTCCCTATAGTAAGCTGACAGGCTACAGCCCACATTGTGAACAATTACTATCTGATGCATAGTCCTCTAGCACTACATTTTTCATTGTTTGCTGTAAGTGTGTTCATGTCCTGAGAGTTTATCGTTTTATAATTGTGTTCAAATATTCAGTTAATTTATACTTTTGTCCTTGTGTTGTTCAAATCTTAATTTAATAAGTCAAAGAATGTTGAGATTTTTTGTTTGTTCATTCCTGTATTGGGTGTAATTTTCAATTAAATAGACAGAAGATAAAGTTGATAGTCAGTGCATGTTGATTTCTTGCAGTCCATTACAGTTCATTAACTTCAACAGGGTTTTCGAGGTTGGGTTTCATCGTGTCGTTTAGGGGGTGGACGCAAGGTCATGACTCCACCAGTATCCAAGAATCCTGAATTGTCCCCACCAATAGCTCAACACTTGTCACTCGCGCCTCCTCGAATTACTTGCGCGTGTAACAGGTAGGGCTTTAGCACTCTGCTGAGAAAGGCAGCAACCCGGCCGCTACAGCAAAAAAGCTAGTGCTCTGCCCGCGACAGTTCAAAATATGCTTCGTAAAAGGTATATCCAAACAGGGAACGATTGTATACTACAGAGCACATCAAAATGTAAGTGTCTGTCAACCTAATAGTGTGCTTGAGTAGACTATTTGTGTTGGAGATGGGATTACAGAGAGACAGGACAAGTAACAGCTTTTGTATGTTGAGTATCAGAATACATTGTCACAAGAATAGGGGAAAATATGCCTAGCTAGTGTGACTCAAGGTTCTTTGGTAGACTATTGCATTGGTCCATTCATTGAAGATGAACGCAATGCGACATCCTTTACTAGGCTCACCCACCAACAGTTCAGGTGCTGAACTGCTGATCCGAATGTATAGGTAAAAACCATATTATGCGTTTTCATCAATAAATAAATGGCCACATTTTTTTTAACCACTATTTCAAGGATGCTACGTTATCGAGTCCCGTCGAAGGACTGTTCCAATGTCCAGGCGTCCTTCGTAGCGAGAAATTTCGAGGCTGCACATGTGTATCCTCCGCAGTCTTAAAATCCCCACAATGCTTTGCGCACGGACCAATTTCCAAATCTTTGGCGGAAATCACGCTCCATTTAAGGCGGGGCCTCTCATATGACGCACACCTGTTAGCCTCTTCCACCATTCTTCGTTTTACGAGGCTAGGAAGGATTCTTGCCTCGCTTCTGAAGGAAGTGACTCGGAAGACACGTCCTACCAAGGAAGCGTCCTCGACATTGAGAAACACCCAGGGCCCTTCTCACTTCTCTTATTTTTCATTTCCTCGCTCCTCGGTCTCGGTCTCACCGGAAGTTGATTTGTCTGCGCCATCTTGAGTTGCGTCCCAATGGCCTTATTTCTGCCGGAGGAGCGATAAGCGAGGAGCTATAACCGAGGAACCACCAGACCATCCTTCGATGAAATCCTCAGACACTCGCCCCGCCCCCTTACTGTGTATCGCTCACTGATTGGACGATGCAGTGCATGCACTGATCTGATGCTTCTTGACATGAGAGCAGTTTCCCAGCGGAGTGAAGAAAATACATGAACCTCACGTCACGGGAGTCCCTCCTCAGTTTATACCGTGTTTTGTTTCAATGAATGTTTCATTTAGTTACAAATATGTGATATATCTGAACAACAAAGTGGTCAAAAATCATTTTCTTCATTTATTGGAAACATTTTCATGATCGCTTTTTTCAATACATTTTAAGAATGGCGTTTATCGTTTTTGAGAATGAGTTCTTATTTTATTTAATGCATTTGGGTCTACAACAGATGATACACATGTTTGTGTCAGTAAATGTGTACTAACAGAGGCGGGGGTGTGTGTGAAAACAACGGGGACAGAGCTGATGTCAGACGATCAGCTGTGCAGCGTGATCACAAACGGTCGTCGCTTCACGTGACGCTCCGGAGGAAAGGACGTCCCATGCTGGTTTGTGATGGCTGTGATCACGTTTGCAAATCTCTGTTTTATCATTCTTAATCAATCATTTTATATTTAATTGTTAACTCATTCAAGTTGACTAAAAGACAGATGTGTTTATGATTTGCTCGTTGATCCTGATAAGGCCTATTTTGCATCTGCTTTAGGACAGACAAATTAGTCTTACAATTAGGATGCCTGTACTCCTTTTCAGAGGTGCCTTGTGATGAAATGTTCATTAACTGTGTAATTACTATATTTAACCTCTGTGCCAGACACATTAATGCATCAATAATCATCATCCAGTCATATCATATACAAACTGCAACATAATGAAATGGGCCAGTCTTTTCTCTTGGTACTTTACTTTAAGTATATTTTGAGGCCAGAGTTGTTGCTTATGAATATTGAAACCGTTAGCTTTTTTTAATGATATGCCACACAACTTGTTTGATGCTTTCAACACCTGAAACACTCAGGTTTTCCGTATTGGAGAAGTGAAATGGTCAAAATCTATCATGTGATTTTAAGAAAAAAAAGTCTATTCAATAGAAAGGTTTATCGCAGGGAGGCTGCAGTTAGGCCATGTGCCTGAAGATGCATGAAGACAGACGAACCAAACCATCTGACCTGAGCTGGGTTGTGAGCCCAGACAGATCCTGACAACCAGTCGTCAATTAATCAGCAATAAGGTCAAATGTAGGAAAAGTGTCTCACAACTGATATTTCCCCATAGTCTGTCATTTTCAGTATTTTGCCAACTCATTGTGTTACTTGCAATCTATATTGTCACCATCCAGTATATTAATCTTTATTCACAGGTTTGTATCTTTAAAAGTGTATCAATCTTGGAATGTATAAAGAACCTGATTACGTGCTTTTGTTTCTTTAAAGTATTTGTACCTTTGTATTCTGAGTGAAATTTAGAGAACGTATAATTGATCTTGTAAATGTTTGAACATTATGATAGGTCGTCTAGTGAAAGTGAACTTGCAGTTTTGATACTCAGTGTTGTTCTATCTGAATGACAGTAGCCTATAGCATGTTAAAACATTTGAGCTAACTACAGTGTTATGTTAGAAATGTGAGTAAAAAAGCATAATATTGGTGTTGAGAATATTAGAAATAACGGTATTGTATAGTATTTAGATAACATGTAAGCAAAGTACATATATAGTGTGTTAAAAAAATTGAAAGAATTACTATTAGTATGTTGAAAAAGTGAAAATAACGATAGAGCAGAAAACCCACTCGGATGGAGCCAGCTCTTTGGACGAGTACGAGAAGAGGAAAAAGAAGAAGATGAAGAAAAAGGTATGGAATGAGGAAATGAGAAAAACAGGCAAAGTACATTATGTTAAAAAATCTGGGAAATAGATTCTGAAATCTGTAAGCCCTATGAGGAAAATAAGCCAAAATACGAAGTAGTATAGTATGTGGGAAATATACAAAATGCAACATAGTATAGTTATGGCAAAAATATGAACAAAAACGACATAGTATGGCAAACATGGACATAAAATACCATGTTTGTTTGTTTTTGCATTTTTTCGACATGCTATATAATACTATTACTTGTTTTTTGTCATTTTGCCAACATTTAAATGATCCAAGAAAAAATCTAAGAAAACAAATCGAAGATCTTTATTAGTATATTCGTGCTCAGCAATCAGACGAACGGGGTCTCTAAAAGCCAAACAGCAGGGGGCGCTAGCTGTCACCAGATAGCTGCTAGCTTAGACATAACAGCAACTCTTGTTTGTTTTTCACTTATTTTCATTTTGACGCAACATAGATGTCACTTATGACTCTCTTCGAATTACAACATTTAAAAAGGAAAATTCAACCATGAACTACAATGAAAGTTATTCTGTGGTGAGTTTTCTATCACATTTATTCGCTCGCCTGCACAATGTTTACTTAAAAGTTGAAACGCATGTCCCCATGTTTCTCCTCACAGAGCCCCAGGCAGCCCACCCTGCCTCCGGTCTCCAACAGGACCCTGACCCACCCGTCTTTCATGCCTCTGTACCTGGCTGTAGGCTTTACACACCAGCACGCCGACTGTGGCAGCCTAACAGGTAAACTAATTTTTAAGTTACCCACATTAGTTTAAAGCAGGGGTGTCCGTGTCCAAACTACGGCCCGCGGACCATTTCGAATCGCCCTCGCCAAATAAAAAAAGTATAATGAAATGCGGCCAACAAAGGAAACTTGTGCTTGTCTTATATTGTACTTCTTAAATATATATGTACAAATATATTACACAGTATTATTCATGTGTTAATAAGCCCACTTTTCAAATAAATGCAGTCAATACAAGTTGGAAACATTTTCTAAGCTTGAAATATACCCTTCATATTTCCCCTTATTATACGCTTCTGTTTTAAGGAATGAGCTGCCAACAAAATAAAGTAAACCCTATGGAGAGCTGTGATGAAGGCTGTTTTTGTCTTAAGGCATTTTCAAGTATCAAGCATCATTTACCTACATTTAATTGATTTTGCTAACATATAACTGCCCAGACCTTCGTATGTTTTTCTGTATGTGGCCCTCGGTGAAAACAGTTTGGTCACGACTCACCCCTGGTTTAAAGCTTTATTAAACCTCCGATTTAAGTGTCTGCTGTTACAGTTGATAACAAATACAGTTTTGAGATTATTCACCACTTGTGGAAGGCTGGGTTAGTAATGCAACAACTACAATTTCTTAATTAAGTATTAAGTTAAATTAAAATGTGTAAATAATCTAATTAGAAAATGTTTTGATGAACAACTGGAATATGAAACTAAAGCTTTTCATTTCAAGATATGCAATAATTAACCTTTTGCTCATGCACTGTACTGGAATCAGACAGACATGCAAATTAATGTTGCTTAACATGCAGAAGTAAGAAATGATCAGTAATTTGTAATACTCTCAATATTTTTATAGGATGTTTAATATGCTATAAATGACGTAGGATTCTTGTTTCCCTGCCCTTATCATAAATAAATGATAATAATTAGCCTTTATTAGATTAGATCGGTTAAAGGAGTTTCTGTTACTAGCTGTGCAAGTTTTATTTATATAGCACATTTTAAAACGATTTTTGGTCGAGCCAAAGTGCTGTACATATAATAAAAATACCCTACAGTAAAAACACTTTACAGCAAATACAAGAGCACAGTTTGTGCAGAATATCAGTATGTAAAAAACGACACCCTCTGTCCTTAGACCCACGTTCATGTTGTAAAACTGACAACTCCATCTTCTTCCAGTCCTTCCCCTCGGCCCAGCAGAGTGTTTCTACTCTGATCCCACCCTGACCTGTGGAAGGATCCCCAACGTAGTAAGTGATTTGAGGGTAAGTGGACTTCATAAACCCATATCTTAAAAGACTGATTGCCATAGACATCCACAATATCCGTAGAATTAAGTCCCTGGAAGACATGAACACTCACTTAAGTTGAATGTCTTAAATATAGTATTTGTTTTTTTTGACATATTGGATGTTTGTCGTTGTATCAATGTTTTAGAATCTATCAATATAAATTGGGCCTTTGTCAAGACTGCCTTAAGTTGAGTTCAATGCATTTTCAAGACTTTTTTCAGATGTATTGGATTAAAACTGGCCATTAACAATTAGGCAATGTGAGCCCTCAACCATTCATCCTCATAGTCAACTTGCATAATACTGAACATTTATTAAATGAATATGTGGGGATATTTCTGCATATTGAATTGGCACAGGGTGTTTCTGGACTGGCATACCAACTGCAAAACAAACGTTTGATCAATATAACCCTGGATTGTGAGAATGTATTGAACACTGGTTAGTGTTCAATACACAATGTGTACAATGTCCTGTCCTCTGTGTTTTGTATGCAGTGTTTGTTGTAGAGAGCAGAGCTTACGGAGGGGATCAGGCAGACGATGACTTTTAATCAAATAGGCTCAGTCCTGTTGGGTGGAGCTAAGACCAGGAGGCAGGAAGGAAAGAGGCCGTTTGTTTTGACTGTAAAGACAGTGTTTTTCATTTTAGGTACAAATATGAAAGACCTGCGATGATTGTATTATTGAAAGAAACCGAAGTTCACATAATAATTGCTTATATGAACATGAAGACACCCATGTTCTTATTTCCTCTGTTCAGCTTCAAGCCATCTCATGATTGAACTGTAATCTTACCCGTGATGCTCTATTTTCTATTAAAACCTCTTTTAAACGTGTATTTCTTTCAGGTTTTCGAGTGCTTCGAGCTCAACACTCCCCCACCAGTTATGTCCCCCTGCCCGGCTCCACCTCCCTGTCCGGACCCATTCAAATTCGGACCAAACCCCACCAGGAATCTGGGCCACCTCACTCTGGAAATCAACAACCTCCACCCTGCAGTGCAGAAAGGCCAGGTTGTGCTCCAGCTCACCCAGGAGGAGGACCAGACCATCACTAACCTCCTGACGCTGCACTACCAAGAAGAGCCTTTACAGATGGACGAGACCCTTCCCAGTGTCAACCACAACTCGTTCTGTCATCCAGACACAATCGACTTCACTGCAGCTCCCAATCCCTGCTTCCTTAGTGATCTGCAATATCCAGGGGAAACCATTGAGTTTCAGCAGCGAAGGTGTTGGTCAGAGACAGAGCTTGATGCTGCCAACACACTCTTGAGCTGCTCTCGACTGGTGGAGCAGGAGGGAATAATCCAGGGCCACAACAGATCATCAGTAACACTTCCTCTGCTACACCTGCGCCATGAGGATTCATCCCGAAGCTCTGAAAGCCAACACGTTTCGGAGACTTTTCCTGCCTTCATAACTACCGAGTGTGCCAAAAAGGACTGGGGGGATTTGGAGGAGGGAAGGAATGATGATGCAGTCCATCTGCTGGAGTCTTCACTGTCCTCAGGCTCAAAGGCAGGGAGAGGATTAGGCACCTCTGTAGAGTTTACTAAGATAAAGGACATCTTAGATTCTGAGGGAGATGCTGTGCATGTCCTCCTGAGCCTAGGACACACAGCAGTTTAGGATTATTCTTATATATTGTGTTTACCTTCTTGTCCCTGTGTGTTAGCTTTAAAAAGGGACTTTACTACCTCATTACGCAAACCACTGGTTGATCTTGATTCATACACTTCCTTATTTTTCTTGGATGAGAGTTAATATCTCCGAAAGTCTACATTTGAGTTGCATATATTTTCCTACTGTAAAAATGATGAAGAGTTGAGCTTAAGACACATTTCTTTTATCAAAAGCATTACATGTTTCTTTTATTAAAAGCGTTACTACTGTTTCTGAAGGAGAGAATCCCCCACTTATTATTTACAACATACATGTACAGCATATCAACATATAATATCCTGCCTTTACTGACCCCACGCAGCAGGGGGGGGCTATTGTTCCACAACGGTTACTGGCACAAGGTAGTGGACAGCACAATGACTGGCAGTACAGCTCGGTCCACATGCCTTTACAAAGCTATTGTGCTTGATAGAAGCCCTGATAGGGATTTAGAGTTTATTCAAAAGGCACTTCCTGATAATATGTATTCCAAAGTTGGTCTTTTGCTGAGATAAAATGCAGTAGTTATGAGCCTTCCATAAAAACATGTCATATCCTGTATTCTGGCCACAGAAGTGACACATGACAGGTTGTCGTGCATGGCAGGAATGAGATGTTTCAACTTGTGTGTGCTTGTGGGGGCGTTTACAGGAAAGCCCAACCCTTTTGTCTGATATGTACAATCTGGTTGAGCAATGACTAGAAAGACAGGCATTTCAGCTGCTGCAGAGCCACATGCTAGCAGGAGGTCAACTCTACAGCTGCTGCTGCTATGTAATGCAAGTCATTCACATAGTCAGTGTCGGGAGTAAATGATGTCTGTCAAGCTCCCAGCCGCACACTCACGCACTCCAGTCATATAAATAAGGCGATGATTAAAAGTCTGTCATGATCTCCTTTTATCCTTCATTTCCTGGTTCTGGAATCAAGAGTTCTTGGTCCTTTTTAAAGAGTGATGCCGGCCTTGCTGCTGGAGACCATGCTGGCGGCCTGCATCACTCTGTAGCGCTCGCGGAGGTTCCGCCGCCTCACATGCTCGTTGGTGATCTCGATGACGTTTCCGATGGGGAACCAGCCCTTCTGACCGTCAGACAGGCGGATGCCTTCATACAGGCCTGCGAGAGAGGAGAAAAGGGGTGGGGGGGGGGGGTAGAACAAACAAGGGGCAGATTGGAGGTTTCTGTCATGCAAGAGAGTCAAAACAAATCAAGTAACGGCTAAGGTGAGAGGATTGAGGAGTTACGGGGGTCAGGGTGGAACCAAGCAGAGTAACAGGAGGAGGCATGTTAATAACACGAGGTCGAGTCAGGAGGTTCCACACCTGAAACAATAAGGTCCAATATCGACCAAGAGAGGACATTAGTTTGACGCAAGCACACATTTCATATCACTTTTAAGTTTGAGGTTCTGTAAAACAGGAAATGTTTACAATCCTGTTCGATACAATCTTTTCTGATAAGTCTTTGGGTCACAAGAGCCTTCGTGGAGAGGTGGCGTTGAACCCAGTTCCCCCGCACTGGTTTATGGGCAGTTCTACCAGGAGAGCGTTATGACGGCCCATCTCACACCTTCTTTTATATTAAACCAAATGAACAACTCCCAGTTTGGGTTTCCATCCACGTTCTTACCCTCGTTGGTCTTCCGGATGACGTTGATGATCTCAGTGGGCTCCAGGGTGAGCTCGTCTGCCTGCTGGGCGACGTACTGCTCCACACACTGCACCTGGGGACAATCTGACACACACACACACACACACACACACACACACACACACACACACACACACACACACACACACACACACACACACACACACACACACACACACACACACACACACACACACACACACACACACACACACACACACACACACACACACACACACACACACACACACACACACACACACACACACAATGAGCATAGGAACACGCCCCACCACACACTGTACATTCACTTTGTGTGTGTTCTCACCCCAGTCCTCATAAATCACTTCATCTTCGTCTCGGTCTGGGTTGGTGGGGTTGGGGAAAGCCGCCATCCACCTGTGCATGTCTGACCTGGAATAAATAAACAACGTTGGACTTAAATGCCGCCTGAAAGTAAATAGAGGCGGTTTGTTTGTGGTGAGGGACAAAGAGCTGCTCACTGCGAGGGCGCTTTGAGGAGCCGCTCCATCATGCGCCCCTGATGGTTCTCCAGCAGGGTGAGGTTGAAGCAGTGCTCCAGGGGGCCGCTGCTGCCCCCCCCACCTTCATCTGCTGCCTGCACCTGCACCAGAGAGCGGTGGGCGTGGTCGAGCACCACAAAGCGCTCCGTACTGTGGACGAAAAGAAGGGCGAGTTTTGGGATGAATATACACTTGCAGAGGTAAAGGCATTTAGGGCGTTTTATATTGCCATCATTTGCTCCGTCTGTGGCAACAATGGCCTGTTGGTGCGGTCACCCCGTCTTCCTCTGAGAGCTCTTCAAACACTTCCCAGACACACTTGAGGAAGTTTGGAGTCATTTCACTTGGAATGACTCGCGGTTAAAGAGTCATGGTCACATTCTCCCGATGTCTAAAGTAGCATTACGAAAGCTTTTGTTCTCGTGAAGGCCACACCGCGTTAATGATGACTCGTAGTGTAGGAATTTAAAACAGCATCTTTCCTGAGGCAAATACGAAACTTCAGTTACTGAACAGCAACAAAGTCAAGTGGGGTTAGACAGAAGCTGCTGGAGCGTGTAGTGGTTCGCTGTTGGGTGTAACGTTGACTCAGCTGTGCTTAGTAACTTACAAGCACAAGTGCATACTTAGGCATGGCAGAGTGAGTTTGCGCTGTTAGTTGACACGCATCGTCATATGTAGGTCAGTGTGAAGTCAAAAAGAGTTCTGCGGGAATTTGGGCCTAAAGTCTTCAAATCTAGTAAGGACATACTTTGGGCGAGTACAACGCTGACATATTATGATCACACAAAAAGAAGTACACTTGAAATATGTGTAAAAACACTAGTATTGTGTTAATTAAATGTCTTTCAATGGTTTTATTTGAACTGCATGCGCGAATGACTTTAAAACATTAAGTCCCATATATCCAAAGACTGAATTTGTCATGATAAGAAAAGAACATGCTTTACACAGTGTTCATTTGTGTGAGGCTGTTCTTTCAGATTAATGCTAACACAAGTATGCTTACTGTATGCTAACATGAGCTAACGTGAACATCGGCATGCATCGTATGTGTACAATTTCAGTTTGGCTTGTCCTTTGCATTAAAGAATATAATAAAGCGGAGTCTCTTTGCTTTGTTATTTGTGTCGCAGGTATTTGATCCTGAGCCAAAAGATCACAGAACTTGAAAAAGGTAGTTGGAATGGCGCTAGAGGAAGAAGTCATTCGTAAAAACTCAACTTCATTTAACTTCATTTCAGAATTGAACAAAGTGTGCGACCTACTGATAGACCGAGACATTGCAGTTCAAAGATCGAGGCCACTGGCTCTGTAATAATCACCCTTTCTTGGCAGCGATGATGAGCAGGTCGTTGAAGAGGAAGAGGTAGATGGGCGTGAACTTTGGCCTCATGTGGAAGAGAGTCGCTCCCTTGGACATTTCCTGCAGCTCTCCCTTCTTCTCCAAGTGTCGTGTCTGGGAGATGATTGGGACGGCCTGCAGAAAGCACAAACATGTAGGCTCCTTTCGGGGTTCTTCTAAAGAACTAAGCACTAAATATTGCACACACAAGTTCACCTTGAGCTTGTCAAACTCAAGCGTTTGATGGATATGGATCAACTCCTCCATCTGTCTCATCTGTCCCACCTGCGTGTTGCACTCGACAATGATCTGCGTTTGAAGGTGAGAGGGGGAAAGATGATCATAAGCACCAACGGGGTAGACTTCTTTCCACACTTCCTCCATCAGCTGTTATTTCAGACTAGCTCTCCTTGGGAGTATCAGGTTCGTTGCTTTGACTGATGTTGCCCTCGCTGACACGCATGACTCACTCTCACTGCAGAGCTCATTCAAAAGAAATCATTCAATCAGACAATGGGTGAGGTCGGATATCCAGCGGCATGCGAATGATATGGAGTCGTATGCAGACGAGGGACGAGGGGCGTTTACCTTGGAGACTGAGGCCAGAGCCTTGGAGGCCGTCTGCTCCTCTGCTGTCCTCTCCTTTGTTCTCTTCAGGATGTTCTGCAACCACAAACCACAACTTTCTACTTCTGCGACGGACAAACAGGATACATTTGTTCCATCTACCGTACTTTTCGGACTATAAAGCATATAAGCATATAAGCCGCAGCAGCTAAGTTGTCGTTCTGTCTCTCGGTTCCACTTTTGCTTTGGCGCGCTACCTGTCTCACTCTCTTCCGGCCTCCAGCTTTTCCTGCTGGAGCCCGCCGCTTAAAGGTGGCGGGCGCGGACCGGTCCTAGAGCCCATAGCGTTAAAGGTGGTTAATTTTACCTGTAAAATCCATAGATTTAGGAGGTTCCCTAGTGGCCGTTAGCTGTACAAAAAAAATGGGGGAAAAACTCGCGGCTTATAGTCCGAAAAGTACGGTATATGCAAACAAGGTCAATAGGTTGAGATGAGGTGTGGGTTTGCTCATAGGTCAAGAGGCAGTGACAAGTGTGAGCGGGGAAGATTACGCTGGAATGAGGACAATCCAGCGAGCAACGCACCGTGGTGGCTTTTGCCTTTTGATGGCTTGTAGCAGGGTCTGCTACACAGCATGTCCTGCGGCATGCTGGGTAGCAGGGTCAGCTACACAGCATGTCCTGCGGCATGCTGTTCAGACACTGGTGGAAAGATGTAGCGTTTGCAAAGGCGAACTGCATTCCTGTGTGAACTGTGACACTGATTTAGGATACCTGCTCTACATTAAGTCTTACATTTATACAATTATGTTAAGAATAAAGAACGGTATGGATGAACGAACGTGCATTCACCTACAATTATGTTGCTTAAAGAGACCCATACCCACAAGAATGATACTCAAAAGGACAACAAATTAACATTCAACAACTCCACAGTGATTTGAACAGACGACAAAGACACTCACAACAACTACAAAGATAAACAATGAATTTAAGAACGACCAAAATAATTACAAATAACGTTCAAAACACTCAAAAAACACTACTGTGACTTGTTTAAATGCTTTTTAAAGTCACGTTCTGATTCCACTGGAGACAGCAGCAAGAAGCAGAGCTCGGCTAGCGCTTTTTTACTTTCAGTTTTCAATGCTAAATGAAGCTAATCCCCTTGTTGCTGGATCAATGAAACTTCTGTACTTGTAACTAGTGTTGCTGCGATGCTGCTCACCTCAATGAGCATCTTGATGCGTGTAATTCGCTGAAAGGGAAGCAGCAAGAAAGACATGAAGGGCAGCCGCTGGCATTTAGGAGACTCCTGCAGACGAGTGATGACCGTGGCAAACTGCATGTTGTTCTTCCTAGAGACGCACAGAAAGGCATTCACGCACACGGAGGAGACGGGCATTTCGTTTGTGTGCACAATGCTTTTTGTTCCTTACAGGAGCGAGGTGTAGGTCTTGTCCTGGTAGATCTGGTTGCGGACGTAGTCGATGTAAGCTGGGAAGTTGTGCTGGGCGTGGTAGTGGATGATGTCACAGATGTCAGAGAAGACCACGTCATGGAAGATTCGGTCCTCCAGGTCCTTCAAGAACCTGCGAGTCCGACAGAAAGGGCTTTACTAAACATTTACTATACCGTTAGCAACAAAGACGATGCCCTATTGAAAGCTACTACCTTCTTGTGAGGCAAGGGACCTCCCACTGTACCATGGGGAACATTTGCCTAGGACACCGCCATTGTAACTATTAATATCATGTATTATATATAAATATATATCACATTTTTGAGGACACTCTGGCAGAGTGAACCACTGCAGAAATCCACATTTCCCTTTTCCCTTCTCTCCTTCCTTCCTCCCTTCCTCCCTTCCTTCCTTCCTTCCTCCCTCCCTTGTGCCATTGCTCACCTCTCGCTGACCTCCCGGATCCTCAGGATGTTGGAGAAGAGGGTCTTCTTCTCTCTGATGATCATCGTCTCCTCCAGCTCCCGGCTGTCCAGGAAGTGTTCGGTCAGAACTCGCAGGGATCGGAGGTAAGAGGCCTCGGAGGTCAGCACCTCGAACATACTCTGCCAGGTAGAGACACACACACACACACACACACACACACACACACACACACACACACACACACACACACACACACACACACACACACACACACACACACACACACACACACACACACACACACACACACACACACACACACACACACACACACACACACACACACACACACACACACACACACACACACACACGTCTTTAAATGATGCTCAGGAGTGTGACGTATTACATGGAAAAACAGACTGTGGGTGACAAGAATCCACTCCGTGAGAACATCGGGCGTTGTGCTGGTGGGTTACGACACCATCACAGAGTGCTGCCTGATGTTGGAAAGTCGACTGTAGAAGCTTTCATGAAATATGATCAGTAGTTGATTCAGCAGTGAGTGATATAAAGACATCACTTTGAGATGTGATTTCAAACTTGATCCTGCATGTTCCATTCCTCTCCTGTAGCCATTAGCCCCCCCTCACCCCTCACATCACTCCCTCACCTCCTGGTACTTGCACTGCTCCGGGGTCAGCTGCTCCAGCACCCCCGCCTCCCGAACAGCTGGGAGGTCCTGCCACAGGGTGCTCTGACCCGGCGTGGGCAGAGTGCTGCTCCGGGGGGGTCCGGACCCTGACCCAGTGCTGGTCCCTGACCCAGTGCTGGCCCCGGTCCCTGTACTGGCCCCTGGGTGACGGGCCGTCCAGTCCATGGCGTAGTCCACACTGGATTTGCTGATGTTGCGACAAACTGTCTGCCGTCGGATCTCCTTGGTGATGACAGTGGCGCGGTACGTCTGGTACAGAGGCTCTGAGGCAGTGTGAACGAAACATTATCATTTCCATTCTGTTTCTATGTCAATACTGTTATATTTGACTATTTTCTATTATTTGAAATATGTTTCTAGTTCTCTATCTGTGTTTCTAATTTTTGTTTTGCTTTTATGTACGCACCACGACATCAAGTCAAATTCCTCGTACGTGTCAAGCTACCTGGTAATAAACCTGTTATCTGATCACATTACATTAAACACATGCAAAGACCTGTCTTTAAAAAGCCAAGAGAATATTAGTTAAACAAACAAGAGGAAGACAGGTATTTCAATCTAACTCAAAGTTAATAGAATAGTTGTTGGCTAAGATAGAATAGTCTTCAGCCTCTCTCAAAGTGCTCAGAGCGGTTACAAAGCAGTGCTCACGGTTAGCATAGCAACATGCTGACAGTGCATCCTGTCACAGGAATGAGCGTGCCCTACCATCCTGCAGGCGGGACTCCCAGCTGAACGAGGTCTCCCTCCTGAGGGACCCGCTCCTGATTGGACGCCTGAAAGAGTATGGAACGGAGAAAATAGGATTAACAAGGGAGATATGGAAATGTTCAACCAAAGAGTGACAGACACAGTTATTGATCATCACATACACACAACAGAGAAGAATGTCTTATTGATCCAAACCCAACAATGGCTGCATTCCAAATCACATACTTTGTTTTGTAGTACATACCTGAGCTTAAAAGGTATGTGCTGTTTCGCAGTATACATGCAATTGAGACAATATACTTCGACCTAACTTGAACTTTGACCCTCTGGATTATATACCTGCCGCGCAAAGGATTATGGGTCAAAAAAGCCAGAGCAGCATTCTGGCTTGTGTAATAGAAAAGGCAACTGGATGCTACTGATATACTCCGCCCATGCATACTTTGATAAACTAGGACTTGGGACATGCTAAGTCTGATTCGGAATATGAGGGTAGTTACTGCGTCTCTAAATACTATGCATCTGTATAAGCTCTAAACTCAGATGGGATTTTTGAAAAATAGAACAATATAAAATATCATCATCCTAAAAGGAATGGAAGTGATAACTCACGGTTCATCTGCTGTCTCGCCTTCATTCCCCCCGTTCTGCTCTTCTTCTGAAAAGACAAAGTACTCCGTCATCAGCGTGCGGATCACTCATAGCCGCTCTCCGTAATAAGGTTAGCTCGGTGCGAACCTCTTCTCTGTGTGAGCGACTGCATGGAGGCACTGCTGAGCCTCCTGGGGTCTGTCTTTGGTGGCGGAGGGGGGGGTCTGCAAGGGCTGAGTGGAGGAGTGAGGGCTCTCTGGGGGCTCAGGCCGCTGGAGACAGAGCCGCAGGGGGACGCGGGCCGCAGGTTGCGCCACTCCTCCAGGGTGGGCTGTGGGAGGGGGATCCCAGCTCTGTGTGCGGGCGTGAGGCTGCGACCGTCGGGGTGAACAGGCATCCTGGGTGGGACGGCAGGGGGCTCCTCGTCCGGGCTGGAGAGGGGTTCAGTCTGAAAGTCGGACGTGGGGTCCGAGGAGCTGTAGGGCAGTTTGTTCCGGCGGGCTGGTTTGCGCACTTTTATAAGAGGAATATCCAGCTCCGTACACACAGTCTTTTTAGGAGCGCGCTCGACCATGGGAAGGGTGGCCTCGTAAATATTCTCCTCCTCGTTCTGGGTGGGCTGGACCTGTGGGGACTGGGAGCGTTTTGGGGGGACAGGCGGGGACTCGGAGCGGATGGCGGCTAGCGAAGTGAGAACACAGTGAGGGCCGGGGTCCGAGCGCCTCCTGTTGCCATCGGAGATTAAAACGTCCAAACACTGGTGGAACTTCGCCTTGTCCTGCTTGGACACCTCGCCCTCATCGATCACCGACATCCTGTCCACCTCGTCCCCCGCCTCGCTCTCCCCTTCCCCCACCCTCTGCACCTCTTCATCCTCCTCCCAGTAGTCATCATCCTCCTCCTGCTGCTGCTGCTGCTGCTGCTGCTGCTGCTCTTCCACATCAGTCTCTTCATCGTCTTCATCGTCTCCCCCCTCCTCCTCCTCCTCCTCCTCTTCCTCCTCCTCCTCGTCCACGGGCACCCATATGAGTTTCATGCCGGGCCACTGCCGGTGACACACACAGCTGCAGCCCGGCTCACAGCTGGGACTCAGAGGGATGTGAGGACTAAGCTCCGCCTCCACCTCACCCCCTACCACCATCTGAGACTCCACCTCTTTCCCGTCAGGAGCTGCATCAGAAGAAGCAACAGAGTTAGAGCTTCTGTTAATGAGCGCTTTATAATGTCTCTACAGGAAGAGAACAGATGTATTTATACTTCACAGCTGTTCCAAGCCTTAAGACGCAGCTGTCCCGCACCGCATTAAACTGATTCTCCTTCGTATTATCTTTAACCTTTGATGCTCTTAACCTATTTTCTTTTTTAACTCAACTCCCGAGTTTTGAATTTTAAAATGTTTTGATTAAATATGTTTCTTGGATCCCTTTTTTCCTCATCAAATTGTGAAGAACCTTGAGATGACATTGTTTTTAAAGTGTGCTATACGAATAAAAGGTATTGTTGTTATTATTATAGGACCCAGGCTGACGGATATTGGGACCCTGTATTGCATATTCTTCTTTATTTTGCATATTTCTGTTTAATGCTATTCCTTAAAAACAGCTTTTCCAATATAAATTATGATATATTACATATTTGAGTTTTTTTACATTTCTTGTGAACATTTCTTTGAATATTTTAAATGTCACAAAAGCATTTAAATTATTCTTATAAGATTCTATTTGTTGCTCCTTTTCTACAGCCCATTTCCTGCTGCTGTGTACAGTATGCCCCATTCTAACCCAAAGTAGTTCCCTTGTGTAAAGCCGTGTGGCTCTGAAGCGGACTCTGAAGCTCCTTCCCTTCATGCGTCTCCTCAGACAGGGCGGCTCTCTCTCATGAAGAGCTGTTTTCCAGCTTCACATTGCGCACCCTGACCCGTCGAGTCAGCAGCTCAGCACGAGAGGAACGCAGCTTTTCTGAGAGTGGTTTCCTAAAATATTCATGAAGAGTTTTGGAAGGTTGCATGTGTAAAGAATCCTATACGGAGGAAAGGAAATGGAAGAAGTGGAGGAACGAGAGAGGGAATAGAGGAGGGAGAGTCCTGGGTCAACGAGACCAACACAGACGACGTATGATATCTGACGATACAGAGTATTTGTGTTTTCATTGCATTATTTTATTGCAACATGAAACTTTTGTAGTTACCAATCTAACTGTGCATGGGCTCTAATTTGAGAACAGATAATATAATTGTTATTTTCAGTCCTAACCTCCAGTAGAAAGATAATTGGATTTTGAAGCTAATATGGATACTGATGGTACGATGACATATCACCACAGAACGTCCTGCGCAGAGACCTCCTGTAGCTGATGGGGAACCAATAGGAGGAAGCGAAAGCTCAGTGTGAGTAACTGGGGGCGGGGCACACACACACACACACACACACACACACACTATTTCCAATAAATCAGGAAAAGACAAAACAATGAATGTATTTTCTTATAGTGTGGAGTCAGACACAGCAACACACGTCTGGTGTAGAGGAGCTACAGATGGACTGAGATGGAATGTCCTTGACTTTACGACTAGAGGAGAAGGACATCGAAGAAATGCCATGGTTTCTTCTATTAGTCTAAGTAAGCACAGTAACCGTCCCTTTCTGCTTTCACATTACTTAGGAGTAGCACACACACACACACACACTTGATCAGCTGACTATCAGAACCTGTTTAGGGCTGTTGGTTCAGTATTGCCAGTGGCACCACACCTGTCTGTTTAAGAGTTTACATTCAGTTCAATACCTTAAATGCGCTTATTTCACTTTAAAATGAATAAGGCACACACTTGCAAAAGTCTCTACCAATGGACTCCAACATTCTGCTTCCCCTACAATGTTTTATTCTTTCGGTTGCATCAATGAGATTGACCTTTGATCTCCAACTACTCTGAGTGAGTAAAACACTGTTTACAGTCTCGTCTGATTTCCTCCTGCAGATAAAAGCCGCTCTGAGTATCTTTAAATGTTGCCAGGTCTGAATGGCAGCCATTTCATTTTCTAGAAGTCACGTGACACGCCTTCCTGATATCGAGCTGGAGGAGTGACAGCGGTTTGCTTTTGTAATACTGCCCTTGCTTTAATCTGTGGGTATTTTAGCAATTGCAAAGGTCATAAAGGTGAAACTTCACTTTGTACTTCTTGTTTGGGTGACAATCATGACAAACTACAGCGACACGTTACAGAAGTGCAAAATAAATATAAAGAATAATAATAATGCCGTCAGCCGACCCTACCTGATCGACCTCCTTCCACCCCGATGCTGTCCGCCTCCCCCTCAATCTCGTTCTGCCTCTTGAGGGTCCGGCTCCTCTTCACGGGCAGCGGGGGGGCCTTCTCCCCCCCGAGCTGAAGCTGCAGACTGGCTCGGTTCGGTTTGGGCTTCACCGTAGGCGGCCTCTTGAAGCGCTTAACGGCCTTTGGTTCTGCGGCACCATTGGTGGGTTGTTCCTCTGCTTCCGTTGAGTCATGTTTACTAAACTTGCTCACGATACTCTTCACCTTCCCTCCTGAAAGCCTCAAGAAGCTGCCTGTCTCCCCCAGAGGAGGGGAGGTGCATTGTGGGGAGGGTTTCGGAGGGATGTGCGGTCGCGGTTTGGCCTCAGGTTTGAGGGGTGGTGGCGTCGTGGCCCGCCGGGATGTGTCCTGAACAGACATGGTAGCTAGTCTTCTCTCACGGTGTTTGAACTCTCAGCGCTGACCAATCAGAGGTCAGGCTTTCACGGCAAAGGTCAATGTGAGCATGACATCGCCACCTGAAGAGGAAAGCAAAAGGAAGTTTAAACGAGCTTTTCTACTGTAGATATAGATAATTTGGTTATAGGGAACAGCAGGTTATAATGGTAAAGAAATAAATACATACATAAACAGGAGAAATATATAGATATATAGAGTATCTATAGAATAAACAATGTCACATTTAAATAATCAAGTACAAAATTCACTATAACAAACTAATACAACTCAAATATAAACAGAGGGTGCTTCAAAAAAGTGTTCAAAGTAGTTTTTTGAAAGTTATTGTTGTTGGCGGGAATAATGATAAGGAATACAGCCAACAGGGAGTGGAGAGAAACAGACATGTTTTAAACTGGGGATGTAGTGATTACATGTGAGCGCATTCAACTTCTAAATTAGTCGTTATTATCTTTTCAGGCCTGTGATTACTTAAAAAAGGCCACATCTAATTATCGTTTTCGCAATAAACACGACATATTTCAGTGTTTGTATTGTAGTGTAATCCTTCAATTAGAATTTGAGCTCCATTCTTCCACTGTAAAGCCTCAGAGGGAAATGAACGTTGCACTGTAAGGAGTCCAATCCCTTCACATTCTCACAAAGAAAACGGGATGTCTGTTTACAAGGCGAAGCAGTGAAATCCAGTTAGAGATAATTGATTTTTTTCCTTTGTAAAGTTGCCAAACATCTTAAATTGTTATTTATTAATGCATAAAAGCATAAAAGCGTGACTCTCTTTATTCATTTAGGGCTTAATGGCTGGAATGTGTCACTGTATCAGAGAAGGGAAGCCGATCAAAGAGCTTTCGATTTCAGAGCCGTCATCCTTTGGAAACTATTTTCAAATATAATATTATTACAGCTTGAACCTCAGCGTATAAAAGACGCATTAAAGCGGCTAATCTAAAAGCCAATTGTCCTCTGGTTTGCTGATCATTCATGTGTAATGCCTGGGTAGCGAGACAACATTTTGAACGGCATACTTTGATCGATGGCACACTGTTGTAATTCAATTAATAGTTAACCACTGTTTCAATACAAATCTTATTTTACAAGCACTCCACTCTGTCCACTGCTGCCCTACACAGGTTGAAGCCTTCATTGTTCTTCACATAGAAGTCCATGTTTTCATAACAAAAGCTACCCTAAGTGTGTTCTGTGCTTTCAATGTGGTGCTAGAAAACCCATATCGGAAGGTCATTACATATGTACACACATGACACTCGAGACCGCAGTAAATCCACACTAGGGCTGCACGATATATCGTGTCCTGACGATAATCGCGATATGCACATGCGTGATATTCACATCGCAGGACGTGACGATTTATTTTTTTATCTTTATATTTTTATTTTTTTTAGGACTTGTGATATTAAGTAGGCAAATTAACTCAAACACGTCATGTTACAATTATTAAACTTGCGCGGCTCTCATGTCAGGGTACTTGAGTGAGTGACATGCAGCCAATCACAATGAAATCTCCAAAGCAAACGGACCCGGTGATTAAAGGTAAAAACACTGAATAAAGTAGTCATGTGTTTCTCCAGGGCAGTTCGGCGCTGCTAACCGAGCTAGCTCAGCTTGTTGCTCTGATAACTTAAGATCCAGACGTCCGTGACTAAAAAACTTCATCCGGTTAAATATAGTTAAAAAAAATACCAATTGTATCGCCTTAAAGTTCAAGAAAGGATGGTTTGCGGGGGAAAAAACGGTCTTTTCTTCAATTCCTGTATGTTTTCATATCGCAATGTATATCACAGGGGGGGGGGGGGAATCGCAATGTCAGTTGTTTCCAATATCGTGCAGCCCTAATCCACACTCATTCAGTCTTTAAATATTCAAACACTGAGAAACGTCCTTATTTAAAAAGACTCAGTCAAATGAGACCGCCCTATAAGTGTTTATAAAAAGAATACAGATTCAGTGGTGACCAAATGGCCATGCTGCAGATTCTCATCGTGTTTCTGATGTGTGTGCAACAGCTGATGCCCTACGAACCAAAGGAGGGTCTCATGTTATGAGTCATGCAGAGGAAGACGTCACTGCACTACTTGGTGTGACTCTTTCAAACATGCATGTAGCTACATGTTTTAGGGACTACACGCGCCTCATTTAACTTAGAAACAGCTCTAATTGAGGATACAGTGACTCAGTTTCGGATACATTGATCGATCATTTAGCAAGTGTTAAAAATAAAGAGACCAATAAGCAACTGGCAGTTATATCGTATTAACCCCAAGTCATCATATGTCAACCAGCAGCATTTCTCTATGGATGTTCATGTTGGTTGGTCCACTTGACCACTCCAGGCTGAAATATCTCAATAACTATCCGCATAAACAAATGCTGAAACAATTACGGAAATAAAAAATGAATCGCAAAAAGGATTTTGTGAAGTTAAAGTTACTTGTTGCACTTCTCAAATATAAGAACAGTCTTGACAGTCTGGTGGAGAAGAACAATACACTATGGTTTTGGGAAATGTAATGTCTGATTCATTGATAAGGAAAATAACTCCTGGTTGCAGTCAGACCCGGCGTCATGGGCCCCGTTGACAATTCAGATGTCCCGGTAAATGTACGTTTCGGGGTGGGCCCGCGCTGGTAAACCAAATGCCCGCCCAGAGATGTATGTCTGCCGCCGGGTCTGGTTGCAGTGCTTTGTGTTTTTGGAGCTAGAACTGACCTGCAGACATATGAGATCTCACACTGAAGCAAATGGACACTTTACTGATATGTTGTATGCGTTTTTAAGAGTGACCTTCC
The DNA here is from genome assembly GCF_902827115.2 of Pseudochaenichthys georgianus. Classification (NCBI taxonomy): domain Eukaryota; kingdom Metazoa; phylum Chordata; class Actinopteri; order Perciformes; family Channichthyidae; genus Pseudochaenichthys; species Pseudochaenichthys georgianus. The sequence goes on along the minus strand of NC_047520.1, from coordinate 7,038,030 downwards.
TTTTTGATAAAGCTTATAGGGCTGATTAGATTCAGCCCCTAGTTTTGCTGATATAGGCTTAGTTTGTCGGGGGACATCTTACTTCTTCCTTCTCTCTGTCTGTACCCGTGTACACTCATGTTCCCATTAACCCAGCTTCCCCACATGTCTTTCTTTTTGGTGTCTATATACGCCTGGATCCGGAGTCATGGATGATCCTGCGGTCCTGTGCCCTGCATCGCGAGCCCTGGATCTTGAGTCGTGGCTGTGGTCCTGGATCATCGGTCCTGGATGGATATCCTCGTGGATTCATCTTCTTATTATACACACATGCATTTCCAAACATTTGGACTACCTATGTTGTAAATGTATTATCATTTCAATTTACACACGGCATCTATTGCACGTCTGTCCGTCCTGGGAGAGGGATCCCTCCTCTGCTGCTCTCCCTGAGGTCTCTCCCATGTTCCCTTTAAACTGGGTTTTCTCCGGAAGTTTTTCCTTGTACGATGTGAGGGTCTAAGGACAGAGGGTCTAAGGACAGAGGGTCTAAGGACAGAGGGTGTCGTATTGTCATACTGATATTCTGTACACACTGTGAAGTCCACTGAGACAAATGTAACATTTGTGATATTGGGCTATATAAATAAACATTGATTGATTGAGTGATTGATTGATTGAGTGATTGATTGAGTGATTGATTGATTGAGTGATTGATTGAGTGATTGATTGATTGAATCAATCACTGAAAACGTATTTGTGTCAAAGCCACACTTTGCCTGGGATTAGATGAGTGGGTAACATGACTTCACAAGAAGAAGAGACGGTAAGCGGTTTTCAGATGTCCTCCCATCCTGCCAAGAATATGCCTCGACTCAAAGTAAAAAAGAATCTTTATCAAAGTTCTTTTTAATGTATTTGTAAATGTATCTCTTGCAGGTCACCCACCATTAGGCAAGAGCAATACCAATTCAGTGGCGTGTTCTCTCACTGGGTAAAAGATTACAGTGTGCTTTCCATCGGATGTAGGCGCAGTGATTTTATATAATGTAGTGACCGGGCAACACCTTTGGGAAATTAAACAAGCGTCGCGTCTGATACCAGCAGCAGTAAACAAAAGCGTCGCAGACAGCAATCTATCTCTGAGCTCCTTTCCACACAAAGTCAAACACACGTTATTCAGAAAGTGCACCAGCTAGTCGGACCAGTTTCTTTGCTGCACAGTCAGAGAGCTTATAAAAAAAAGACAGACAGGGTTTCATGTTTCAGTCTGTTTCTGGGTGGACAGACAACAATGCACTCGATAATTACAAAGTCACAGAGCAGGAATGAAATGCATTAAAACGCCAGGAGGTTCATTTTAAAAACTACGACCTTTTGCACTATTTTCATCTTTGTCTTCAAGTTATTGCTTTTTGAGTACTTTATAATCAATACTTTGGGAAACATGACATCACCACAGCAATGTGTGTGTTTGTCGGCGTGTGTAAGTCTTACCAGGTTTCAGATGTAGCCCTCTGGTTATTATCATTGTCCACTGGGTGACAGAGAAACCTCAGATAGGAGGGTGTGTGCACTCACAAAGCACTCTCCTACACAGTGGCGATAACACATTCTGATTGTGTGTCGATGCACTGATCGACCAAGTGAGGCGCTCGGCCTGAGGTAACAATTCCCCCATGACTTGTGTCTCCGTTTGCTCTATTGACCTGGTTAGTTCAATGGCAACATATGTTAGTTTACTGGACCCGACACACACTCAGGCTGGGTCAGTGGGCCAGTCATTCACTCCAGTAAGTGTGTTTGTCCTGGTAAGTCCAAAAAAATCAAATATGGTGTGATCCCTTAAATCACACCAGCTTGAGAACAATCCTTAAGTGCTTAAAGGGGTCGACCACGAACACTATGCTCTTGAGTGGCTCTCTGTCTCTGTGTGTGTGTGTGTGTGTGTGTGTGTGTGTGTGTGTGTGTGTGTGTGTGTGTGTGTGTGTGTGTGTGTGTGTGTGTGTGTGTGTGTGTGTGTGTGTGTGTGTGTGTGTGTGTGTGTGTGTGTGTGTGTGTGTGTGTGTGTGTGTGTGTGTGTGTGTGTGTGTGTGTGTGTGTGTGTGTGTGTGTGTGTACAAACCGGGTAGGGGGGCTTCAAGAGAGCTACCATTACAATACATGTGTGAAGTGCTCCACGTTGGACAGGAAGAGGGGACGGAAAAGGTGTGTCGGTTTGGAAAACACACACTCATACATACATACACACACACACACACACACACACACACACACACACACACACACACACACACACACACACACAGGAGTGGGTTTACAGGAAAGAGGAATAAGCACACAGTTGGTTTAGTGACATAAGCAGAAAAAGAAAAACACACCTATGGATTTGCAAATGTAGATATAATGTGTAGGTCCTATTTGATTGTGATTTAAGGATATATCACATCTGGAGCTGCCAATGGTGGTCTAGCCTATTTGATGATACTAACGAAACACAAAATCAACACAAAGGCAAATTAAGTGTCAATGGCGGGCTATTCACAACATGTTAAAGTGTGCATTTAACGTAATTATTTGTATGCCTATCGCGTATTATATGGCGTAGAGTAGTATCGTCACCTACCTAGTACAAGATTGGGAAATATGTCGAAATATTAAACAACAGGATATTCTAAATAAATACCACAAAGCTTAAACAATTACCTTTCAGTATGACAACGTCACTTTCATCTTTAAAATAAGTATTACATCGGTTTTTCTTATGGGAACAGGTGCTTCCAGATTCATCCGTAAACGCCTACCAAACCGCACCTTTAACTATCAGTAATACTACAATTGTAATTAAAATATGGAATAAAACTCACCAGTGTTATTCAGCCATGTCTGACTGTTTCTCTTCTGTTATTCGCCTCTAGTAGCTTTCCAAATAGCTTTGGAAAGAAAAAAACCTTTACGTTAAAATCGGTCCGGTGCACTGCTACGTTACTTTAAGTCGTCCCGCGGCGAAAAGAATAGTTAGTTAAAAAATATATATCCACAAAGTAAAAGCAACCCGGTTGAGTTTCTTATTGTTTTTCTGACAGGCTTGTTGTCTGAGCTCCCATCATCCCCCTGTTGTTGTCTCCTTTGTTAGCAGCAGCATGTATGAGAGGAGAGGACAGGAGGTAGAGAGCAGCGACCCCCCTGAGGACAGAAGCCTCCAAGTTACCCATGGTAATGCTTACTGGTTCCGGTGAGGGATTTAAAAAATAAAATATTTAAAGTTATCCCATTTCCAAATGTAGGTTATGATGGTTCCCCTTTGTGAAAATAGGTGATCAAATGGATATTAGTGTATTAGTATTTTAACAATTGATGATTGGGTGGGATAATAATGGCTAGATGTACTCCATACATGTTTTCTCCTGAAGTACACCTTGTTAAGCAAGCCTGTGTGTGTGTTGGGTTATAGCATTTTGTTTTACAAATGTGTGCATATTTTATGTTTTTTTTTTTAATGGTTTTCTGGTCAATACTGTGAGTGTCTACATGGTTGCATGACAAATTACCCCTCAAATAAAATGAGATACAAAAAGTAGAGCATCATACTGTTTTCATTCAGAAAACAAAATCAAAAAATAATGAATTATATCCCCATATGTTTGCATAAACTACACAATTCACCGAAATCATTACAATTTGTGTTTCATTAAATCAAATATATTAATTGACTTCTTTATGGTAATGCTTTATTGTTTAATTTTAGTTTACTCTTATTTTGAAAGTCAAAATGTGACAAATCGGAAATTTCCTGTGTGTGCATCTTCGGTCCTTCCATCTATTTACGTCCGAGAACTATAATACAAATATTTGTTGTATTTTTTGTTGGTATCGTAAACAAATATGTTGTAACTGACGATAAAATCCGTGCTTGAAAAAAACAAACTGAGAACAAGTTTCTGTTTAAGTGTCTGAGATATAAAACAGGCACTCATTAACTAACACTCACATTTTTACGACCTACAGAATTACTTTATATTGTTGCGTACAATATATGAACATGTCAGATTACAGGTGCACAGAAGGCTGTACTTGGTGGTTACTGTATCTGGCCCTCCCTTAACTATTTTTACTTGTGTATAATACTTCCACCTAGTGTCGAGGGTGCGTTCACACCTGCCTTGTATAGTCCGGTTGAATCGAACCCTGGTGCGTTTAGCCGCTTGGTGCGGTTCAGTTGGGTCGGTGTGAACACAATCCGAGACCTGCTGAAGCACCCCCTAAGCACCCCCAAGAAGTTTTGTTTTTTTCGAAAATTATTATTATTATTTTTATTAAATTACAAAAATTATTGATTACATCAATGCAAATCTGAAACAAACAAATGTTTGACCAAAAACATAAAGCCAACACAGGTGATATGATAAGGCCAATGGCCAGCACCCATTCGATTTGTGTCCTTCCCATAGGCTAAATTACTTTGTGACACTTGAGTGACTTCCTGTTAGCTAGAGCGCTAAATGATTTGCTAACAGCAAAGTGAAAACATTATCGTTTTTTAGTCCTTAAACGACCCAAATCTGACTCCATACAATCTGACTCCATAGAGCTCGCGCACCGGCGGGTATCTACCGGAGATCGTTGTGGTTCGCATCTGGTGCTAGCTAGCCAAGCTAATGGGTATAAGGAGCTTTTTCAACAACAAGGTGGAGGGAGAACTCTGTCCTGTCAGACTGAGAGTCTCAGATAACCTCAGGTGAAGTAAAGGACTCTCTGAGTGTTTAGATAGTTAACTTTAGTCTAGTTATCTCAGTGGGTCTCACACGGTTTGTTTTAAAAGGGTTAAAAGGGGAGTGATTTGTAAAATATCTATAAAGAAATAGAAAATCTGTTCTGTTTCATATGAATGTTGAGAGATGTATCCATAGCAAACTTAATGTTGCTCTCAAAGTGCACCAGATTGATGCTTTTAACTTCAATATTTAAAAAAAAAATCTTCCCGGGGGAGCATGCCCCCGGACCCTCCTAGAGGAGTGTGTGTGTGTGTGTGTGTGTGTGTGTGTGTGTGTGTGTGTGTGTGTGTGTGTGTGTGTGTGTGTGTGTGTGTGTGTGTGTGGGGGGGGGGAGTGTTGCAGTCGAAAATTCTGTAGCGCTGGTGCATTAATGGGAAACCCTTAATGTTTGAGCACCCTCTATGAAACGTCAAGCTACCCCACAGCACCCCCTATAGAGAAAATCTCTGGCGCCGCCACTGCTCTTAAGTGAACTAAACAACCGGACTCTGGTCCGCTAAAATAGATGGTCTCGGAGCGCTTGCTTGCGAACTCTGGAGCGGTTCATTGCTGGTGTGAACGCAGTCCGCACCAAAACATAGGAAGCGTAGTATTTACGTGTCACAAGAACACGAATGTCTTCAAAATCTTTAGTGAAAGAGTCTTTCAAGACATCCGCGGTTGTTTAGTTAAAGAGTGAAGCAGAATGAAGTGTTGAAGAGTGTCGTGTAAAGTAAAAATTCTCCGTCAGCTATAAAAGTAAGAACACCTGTCGCCGGTGAAATGCCCCTACTTAGGGCAGAACGTCTCGTTATGTTATCATGTTTTTTAACGGACGTTGTCTGATTATATAATCATATGCGCGGGCCGCTAGTGTCTGTTGATCTCCAGATTAACAGCAGCATGAGAATAACCTGTCGAAAGTGCCGATGCTCCATGGCGGAAGCTCCGGTAGAAATTGCCGGGATTTGCGTGTTTACCCCCTTAATGTCAGACCAATGGTTGAACAGCATTTCCGTGCACATGACTTGTGTTTAAAGTTTATAGTCCGTTTGAGTTTTGCCCGTGTGAACGCAAACCGAACCTTCTGAAAAATGAAACAATGTAACGAACTGTCGTCTGATTTCCATGCGCGAGTCATGGTAAAATATCTGGATTAAGAGGTCGCTTTTTCTTTGCACAGAATGAAAGAAAGGCCAAATGAATGAGTTGTGATTTTAGTGCTTTTAAGCAGAGGTCAATAATGTGTACGGCCCTCGGAGGATGTTGTAAAAATTGAAATGGCCCTTGAGAGGAAAAAGGTTCCCCACCCCTGATGTAAATGTGTCAATCAAAGACTAAACTTTTATCTCATGATTTCGTCTTTTTAGGTCTTTGGGTGATTAACTATCTCAACATGTACATAGTAACTAAAACGATGGACTTACTATATATAGTAGTTTGAATTGACAACAAGAATATAACGCATTTATAACTTTAGAGAAAGTATGACGCTCTGACTTCCTTGAGAGCACACAGGCATCATGAATGATAAGTAGTCCCGGTCAAATCGACGGACGTGAGACGTTGCGAGGGCTGATAACTTGAAAACATTATTTCAATAATCAATTACTATCCTGAACACCACATATGACTCCTTTACATCTCAATAAAACATCAGGGTGTGAAGAACAGGACTACAATCTCACGGATCTATTTAACCTAGATGCTCCTGTTGCGCAAAGATACTGCGGCATTTCCTTTCTACTATGTGAGTCCAAGTGCATGCTGGTATCACTCCGCGGGCATAGGAAATGCTCGTAGACCAATCACATCTGTGTTTACACCATCACCTGTCAAACCCTCTGCTATATTTCTCTCTGAAAGGTAGGAATTATGTATTTATTTCATATTTTCTTTTAATCTAATTGTGCCAAACAGTGGATGGATTCAAGAGTGTATGTGTGGAAGCGAAAAAGCCGGTTTTAACACAAAGGGAAGCAGCCTTTACAGCGCCCACGGAGCTGGAGCTGGTTATCTGTCCGCCTGTCTTGTTTTTTAGCCGATTATCAGAAAGTCCTTGCGCCTAATCATCTCCGGCTGAGGTCGGAGTACAGTGATGTGTGTTAGCCTTGCAAACCCGGCTGAATAATGTTTCAAACCCTTTGCATGTCTGCCTATGCTTGCAGATTAAACCATGCAGTGCATCCTCAAGCTAGCAATAAATCGGCTAAAGAGAGATGCGTCTCACTGAACCGTTAGCTAGCATGGTGCACAGTGGGATTAATTTCACCGTCTTTATTTCATTTTTCCTGTAGATGACTGGTGGTACTAGTATTGTTAGGCACAGTGGTGGCTAAAGAAACGCTATACTGTATTACAGAGAACCAAATATTCTTTGTTTCTTTCATTCATTTATTGAATTTCAGTATAATTGTTAGCAATTTAACAAAGTGTTAGCAGGCGCTGAGCCACAATGGGAAACTTGCGGCAGTATAGTTACTTATTTAACCCCTTAACCAGTGGTGGAAGAAGTATTGTGGCAATAACAAACTACACAATACGAAACAATTAAAAGTACTGAGTTCACAGTTGTACCTGCTGTGCAAACGTGTGTGTGTCTGTGCGCGCGTGCGTGTGATTGTTGTGTACCTAAGCATTAATAGCCAAATACATTATATGTCATTATTATATGATAACGTTCTCAGTCAGTTGTATTAAGTTTCTTATTAATTATTATTGCTTCATTAATGTGTAGCCGTTACCTGTAGTATTTGTTCAATGTTGGGCTTATTCCTGCTGCTCTATTAGGTGTACAATGATGTGAGATCTATCATATTTCATAAATTCATTGTAGTTATGGTATCTTATTTCTGCAAATAAACTATTGCTCAATAGTTAAATTCAAATAACTGTAGATGTATTTGCATTTGAAATACGGTGATTTAGAAGTCTGTAGTAGGCTAACACAATCTGTAACAGATTGATTTCAGCTTTTCACTGAAGATGATTTCACTTTTGATGAAACATTAAACCCAAGACTCCATATATTCTGTGTCCGCACTATTCCTTAATTTGGAAATATTCCACATTTTCTCTACATCATTTAATTAACTTTCTGAAACTTTACTGTAGCAATTTTGTAAGAATACATTTTCATCTCAACTAGCAATTAAAAACGAAGTTTAAGAGTTGTGGCTGCACAGCTGGGCCCCCCAAGCCCCCTGTGAACCCAATTCAACACCAAGATCTAAACCTAAAACAAGTAAGAGAGAAAAGGCATGGCATAATTATTCTGTGTGATCAGCTACACGTATATTCTCATATTCTGTGGTTACATTCATTTTCTAATTTCCTGAGCCAATGAGTGTGTAGAACTATGGAGGGAAGATGAGCAGAGAGATGTGGGGAGGGGAGGGGAGGGGAGGGGAGGAGAGTGAATCAGATCCAGGCGGAGTAAGGTGCAGTGCAGTGTGGGTGTTCAGTGTTCACCCAGCCTCCGTACTGCTGCTGCTGCCTTTTTGATTTACAGTGTTCACTTTCAGTCTCTTTTCTCTGTGCACCCAGGAGCTGAAACACACACTCGCACTGAAGCGCCTACGGTAGCCGCTAACTGGACGGACTCTCTGGCAATTGACCTTTTGCAGGTAAGCGTGGGCTCACTTTGTAAAATACAATTTGATCGATTCTCCCACAGCTTTAACTTAGCGTTACTGTGTCCTCTTATATTGCCGACGCGGCTGCTTTTCCCTCCGTGAGATACTTCTTTTGTGTAGTTTCATTTTCAGGGCTTTTAAGGGGGTCTTTACCAGCAGGAGGAGATTTCACACAGATATTATCTTCCCTGAGAGCACAGTTACATTTAGGCAGAAGCCATTTTATGGAGCATGCCACAGATATTAGATTACAACACAAAGTCTCTGTTGTACTCCAGAGGCCTTACACAGTGAGGGGATGGATTTACACGTCTATTTAAGAGCGAGGAAAACTTCTCTTTGCAGAAATATTACGGACAAATAAATGGTTCCAATAATCCAAGGATGCTCAACCGTTATTTCCATTGCTCATTCCAAGAAATCCAATTAATAATAGTAAAATATTTTCTCCACTAACTCTTAAATAGAAAACACATTTTTAGGGGTTTTCCTAAATGTGTGGTTTCTTTTAGGACTTTAATGATTGTATCGACTGCTTTTCTTATTGCTGCACCAGTAGCTACACAAAGCCAATATCCTCCAACACTCTCTTTGTGCTCAGTTTACAAAAACTTGCACAGTCAGAGGAACAGTTTGCAGATGTATAGTTCTTTCATTTGACTTTTTAAAAAGCACTCTGGGAAGACTCCGTGATTCTGAATCACAAGGAGCACCAGCAGGCAGCGGTGTTTTTAGACGGCTCTCAGACTTGTGAGAACTCGCTCCCCGGGGCGCTGTGTGTTTGTCTGAGGCCTCTAAAGTGTTAATTGGAGCATCTCAGGTGTAACATGTTGCATCGGTGCTGCGAAGCTAATCTTCTGGGATGCATGGAAAGCAAGCGTAGAGAAAATACAAACCGAGGGAGGGAAGGAGAACCAGTTATTGTGCCTTTCTGCAGAGGGTTTAACTATTTTAGGAATACGCAGATGCAGCAACTAATGTCTTTTTTGTTATACTCCATCCTTTCCCACCTCTTAGTGGAATAGCGGAATAAACCTTAGACCATGAGCTCAGTGGCAGTGTTGACCCCGGAGAGCTTTGCAGAGCATCGCAGCGGCCTGAAGGACCAGGAGAACACAGGTAACCTCCGCCGGTCATCAACTCATCTCTTTATACTCTTAGTCAGAAGAAGAGGTGTACCTCAGAAGCTCAAGCTACTTTTTAGCCAAAACATATTCTGCCTTTGCGGCACATTCTCGTTTTGTGTATTTTGTAAAGATTCTTCCTGAGGGTGGTGCGATATTTGAGGTCCTCCTTTAAACATCATACCTATTCCTGTATTATCTATGTTTTCATTCGACATGCTCCTTCAACAATCCATACATGCATTCTGTGTTTTCCCTCTGTCCTTGATTTCATCCCTTCCTTCGTGTGTCTCCGGGCCAGGCTGCGTCCCGGAGGATGAGGCCTACATCCCCACCTACCTGGAGGCCTTCCCTCCTCTGCCAGAGAAGGAGGCGCCGGGGGAAAAGCCGGGGGAGCCAGCTTCAGCGTGGGGGGGCAAGATCAGGCCCATCAAAGCCTCTGTCATCACCCAGGTCAGGCAGCCAGTCACTAAGAACATAAACAGGAAACAGTATGTATATACAGATACAAGTCTAGTCTCTTCTTGCACTATTTATATTCTATTTGATTTGTGTTTACTTGCAAATGTCAAAACATTCTCTTGCACTAGTTTTTCTATGTCCCATATATATATATATATATATATATATATATGCACTGTTGGAGGAGCCTGTGACCTACGTTTTGCATTGCCATATCTACACTGTAGCTAATGTGCAAATGACAATAAAGATTTGAAACTAGAAGTCTTCACACTTGGTCTGTCATTTTAAGGTCTTTTAATCATGCAAAAAAAAACCTCCCCCGCTCCGTGTGTAGGTGTTCCATGTTCCCCTGGAGGAGCGTCGCTACAAGGACAACAGCCAGTTCGGGGAGGGCGAGGAGGCCAAAGTGTGCCTGGACATCATGCAGCGCACGGGGGCCCACATTGAGCTGTCTCTGGCCAAAGACCAGGGCCTGTCCATCATGGTCACCGGAAAACTGGACTCCGTCATGAAGGCTCGCAAGGAGATCGTAGCTCGCCTGCAGACACAGGTAAACTGGCCGCAGGGGTTTGTTACATGTTCATACGGCTCGGATACTGAAGTCATGGCAGGGTGCTCTTATGGTGATAAGATCTATTTAAAATGCTGTCTTTCTTTGGCTCAATAAATGTTCAGCAGACACCTTCGTCCCAATCATTTAAGGTCAAGTCCATTCTTGCAAATTAAGTAATGCTACCAATATTATCAATATTTATTTTCTTATCTCTTCACTATATCTGTAAAGCGTCTTTGAGCACCTGTAGAAGCGTTAACAAATTAAATCTATTATTATTATTTATTATTAATATTGCAGCTGACTTTAAAAAAATGCTAAATATAAACTATATATGTTGTTTTTCTATATATGCAATTTGTAGCCTTTGTTACACAGTTGTAGAACGTCATGACATCACGGAAATAACAATAAAAAAATGCCCATCATATCTTCTTGGCATTGATACAGTGCGTTACAATCTATGTTGGTGCAAGCCTGTTATGTGCTGGTGTCGAATAATTAGCATCTGTTGATTACTCATTACTATTTTAAATTAATTTAAAAAAAATGTAAATACCAAAGGTAACGGATGTTTCTTTGAACAAGAACAATTACCTGCTCCACTTCAACCTATGGGTTGGATCAAAGACATTTGAATGCTTCAATCTGTTAACTTTATTGCCATTTGTTCTTTTTTTCATACTCACACAAATGTATATAGCATAGCCCGTGCAGGCAGGTCGCTTTAGGACAAAGAGTCGAGTTCAAAAATGACCGTCAGCTCCGGGCGGCCGCCTTCCTGGGCTTCAGCAGTAAACATGCAGATTTCCACTTCAATACGAAGTCCACCTGCTTAGCTGAGCTGCAGTTATTGATGCAATGGTGCAGGAAAACAATCTGGCTTTTTCGCAAGGTCAAACGCTTCTGTTTTTGTTTACCTAACTAAAAAACACACATATTCCACTGTTGCCATTAATGTCCTTGGTAAACTAGAAATGAGAGAAACTAAACTAATTTTCTCTTCTCTAATATCATATGAATGTGGAAACTTCAACAATTCTATATTTGTAAGGATATATCTGAACTTTAAAGATTGATTTCATGCCATTTCGATCAGTTCCTAAGATAACGCACACTGATCCAATGATTTTCTTACTCACTTCCTCTCTCCCACTCAGGCCTCGGCTACGGTCGCCATCCCTAAGGAGCACCACCGTTTTGTCATCGGTAAGAACGGCGAGAAGCTGCAGGAGCTGGAGCTGAAGACCGCCACCAAGATCGCTATTCCACGCCCTGACGACCCCAGCACCAACATCCGCATCACGGGCACCAAGGAGGGCATCGAGAAGGCCCGCCACGAAATACTTCTGATCTCTGCGGAACAGGTGAGCTTAAAGAACGCCGCCCTGAAACCAGAAGAACAGGTTCAAATCCCCGGTCAGAGGCTACATTTTTCGCTTCTTTGAAACTTGACTTTATTGCCTCTATGATCTTGGCAGTCCCTATTTACATATTCTATTGTTTCATTGACCCCCCCCCCCCCCTCACGCTCACCAGGACAAGCGTGCGGTGGAGCGTCTCTCCCTGGAGAAGGCCTTCCACCCCTTCATCGCCGGAGCCCACAACCGGCTGGTGCAGGAGCTGAGCCAGGAGACGGGTGCTCGCATCAGCATCCCCCCCCCCAGCCTGCCCAAGGACGAGATCGTCATCACCGGGGAGAAGGAGGCCGTCGCCATGGCGCTCAGCCGCATCCGAGCCATCTACGACGACAAGGTGCGCTTCCTGGTTGACTTTACAATTGGTTCGTAATGTAAAATGGGTTTTGAAGAACAGCTGAAAAACAAACCGTTAGCTATATTGTAGAAAGTGGTCTTAAATCTGTAATCTAATTAAGTATCCTTGGAGAGGAAAACTTGGCCGTTTACATTCCATCCATAAACATTGTTTATACAGTAGTTGATGAATCAGCTTAATTTAGACTCTTACCTCACTAACTGTTAATATTATAATTAACTATTTGTTGTTTTGTTTTTTTGGCTGCTGTTTAATGTCAGTCTTTAATCTATATTTGTTACATATTTCTTTCAATAAGTGCTTAAGATATTTTCATTTACTGCTTATGAAGTAGATTTTCGAAATTTTTTCGAAATTAAGAATCTAAGAAAACCTATCACTGTGAGCATCTCAAGAAAAACCCAAAAGCAAAACAAGGAACTAAACAACATGAAATGGAATCAAGCTGGAGTACTTCACAATTCTACCGGCTAGTGTACTGGATCATCGGACATGTGGTCGCTCTGTCAGCTATTTATAACAACGTCTGTTCCCTGCTGGATAACAAACAGATTGTGCTTCAGTTTAGAGTGTATGGCACACACGTAGTTGCACATATTACCTTTCCACAAACTGTTTGTTTTTGGAATGAGGAGGTTGTATCATTATCCTCAACAGTGCTGGTGTTTTTATTTTCCACACACACACACACACACACACACACAAACTCTAAAAGATGGATGAGACGTGGAGAGGAAGTGTGCGTGCGTGCGTGCGTGCGTGCGTGTGTGTGTGTGTGATAGTCAGGCTGGAGATAATGGGGAGAGAAGATTGGATTTGGCCAGAGAACAACAGGATGAGAATGCTAATGTCATTCAGTGCATATGCATGAGAGGCAGAAACAAATATATTCTCTGTGTTGCCCTCTCGCTCACTCCGCTCACCACCAGCCAGCTTATTTCCTCTCCCTGTCCGCCGACTGACTGACATTCATCTGTCCGTCCTTCCTCTTCCTGTCTCCTGCTGTGAGCCCATCCATCCCTCACTGTGCCACATCTGTCCTTCCTCCTTGCCACTCACGTCTCTTCTCCCCGTCTCCCCCTGCAGAAGAGAAAGACCACCACCATCTCCGTGGAGGTGAAGAAGTCTCAGCACAAGTACATCATTGGGCCAAAGGGCAACACCCTGCAGGAGATCCTGGAGACCACGGGGGTCTCTGTGGAGATGCCTCCTCTGGACTCCGGATCAGAGACCATCATCCTCAGGGGCGAGCCGGACAAGCTGGGGCCGGCGCTCACACAGGTGTACGCTAAGGTGAGGGGGGGGAGGGGAAATGGTATTGGTTACTAAAAGCCTTAAATTGCATAGTGGCATTTGATCAGTTGTTAATGTAAAAAAAGTGTTTGTGTCCAGTTATGTATTGCAGCTGAATCAGTCTGTTGTTTTTTGAGATTTGGATTTGAACCTTTAAGCCCTCGTGTCCCTCTTTAGGCGAAGAGTGTGATGGTGGTGGAGGTGACCGCCCCGGCCTGGCTGCATCGCTACATCATCGGCAAGAAAGGACAGAACATCGGGCGCATCACACAGCAGCTGCCACGGGTAAGAGAGGGAGGATCAAAGACCAGATGACGGACAATAAGGAACAGTGCTTTTCATGTAGAAGAGGGGAGTTGGCATCAGCATTATGGTCATTGGGTTCTCTTTTTGTGCTGTGTGTGTGTGTGTGTGTGTGTGTGTGTGTGTGTGTGTGTGTGTGTGTGTGTGTGTGTGTGTGTGTGTGTGTGTGTGTGTGTGTGTGTGTGTGTGTGTGTGCGTGCGTGCGTGCGTGCAGGTTCACATAGAGTTCACAGACGGAGAGGAGCGCATCAGCCTGGAGGGTCCGACAGAGGAGGTGGAACAGGCTCAGGCCCAGATACAGGAGAACATCAAGGACCTGGTGGGTAATAACAACATGTGATTGATACCTAAGGTATGATGTGAAAGAGACTACACCAGTAGTGAAAATAAAGACATAGTGATGTTATACGTTTTACGTCGTACAGGAAGATTGATTTACGTCTGTATTTGAAACTTAATATCTCTTAGGACTCTTCGTCAGATAAAACAAGCATTTTGAGAATGCTCTTCAAGACATTTTACAAGTTAAATCACAAATGAGACGAGCGGTTAGTTGCAGCCCTACCTGGGGTATTTATTATAATAAGGTAATAATAGGGTAGTTCTAAAATGTATCTTGTAAAAGGCTCATTCTTTTTAAGGTTGTTGTCACATTTCGACTTTAAATGACATGATTGCTTTTGGCAGTTCATTCGTATGAACTCTTAGAACAAAGACCCTCTGAACGCTGATAAAGCCAGAGGGGAGACTAGAGAGAATACACCCAGGGTTGAAGGATTCAGTTCTGTAGTTCTGGGACACGTTCAGTGACTACTGTCCCTCTGCCCCCCCCCCCGTGATCAGCTGGTGAGGATGGACTACACCGAGGTCATCATAGAGCAGCGCTTCCACAGACACCTCATCGGGAAGAACGGAGCCAACAGTGAGTGCACTTTGTTCTGCTGATCTCAACAGGAAAGCAATCTGGGACATCAACTCTCCCGGGCTTTACAGTTCAAATGGCAGAGCGACCAGCATCTTATTTGCTGTTCTTTTTAAGCCACTGACTCGGTAAATTCAGCTTTTGGTTTATTCCGTCGTAGTCAGCAGCGTCACATGTTGTGCAAAACTACTTATTATTTATTGGGCACAGCTACTTCAGAAACACTGCGTACATTACGGTCTCCACAAGGCTCTGTTATATTTATTTAGTATCTTGCTGTTTCTACCTGGTTTTGACATGCAGTCTGACATGTGTGGTACACAAGATGTGTTGGGGCTGAGTCAAATGTATATTCACTAAACATTGTATTTTTACAGACACACAATTTAATTTCAGGTAATTCTGTCATTAGTCAAAAGGCACAGTCTCATATCTGGTTGCCGTATATAAATGACACTATAAAAGCCACTGAAGGCCACCTGTACTTAGTAGTGTGTATTGAGTTGAATTGATTGTGTGATTATTTCATTGTTTCATAATGACTGGAAACAACCAGTTAAATGTAATCATATTATTTCACAGTCTTACTATGTAGTCGGCGGTTTTAACGCGGTTAAATTTAAGTTTAAGTTTGTTGTAATGAAATGGTCAATATACTGCGTTTATATAGCGCTTTTCCATCTTTACGACCTCTCAAAGAGCTTTTAATTAAGTCTGAAGCGCTAGGAAGGGAGCTGTAAAAAGACGGCTGTCGTTGAGCATCATATTGGATGTGGTTGTCCTCAATTCATGTCTGTTGCAGTACAATACACAGAAGCATTTTAAAAGTGTAAAGCAGCCAATATACTTGGCTCGCAGGGGGTTCGTGTTTTGCACCTCAATTGAAACTCTAAAATAATTAGGGTTAGACACTTTTAAATGTCGACCTTGTTTTAACACATCATCTGTTCCCTAACGACAGTCAATCGGATCAAGGAGCAGTACAAGGTGTCGGTGCGGATCCCCCAGGACTCTGAGCGCAGCGGCCTGGTCCGGATCGAGGGCGACCCGAAAGGAGTCCAGATGGCCCGCAGAGAGCTCCTTGAGATGGTGCAGAGAATGGTGAGGAGGATGGGGTCAAAGTTCAGGGTTCATTTATTTTGTGGGTTGGCATAAATAAATAAATGTCCTATTCCCAGGAAAACGAGCGCACCAAAGACCTGATCGTGGAGCAGAAGTTCCATCGGACAATCATCGGCCAGAAGGGAGAGAAGATCAAAGAAGTTCGAGACAAGTTCCCCGAGGTGAGCGTCTCCTCCGACCCTTCCTGCGCTTTATCTCTCCCATTCATCACAGAGAGATAATTAGTTTTGATCTAAGTTCATTTGACGAGTATCATATCCTCTGCTTCCAGGTCATTATCAATTTCCCCGACCCGGCGCAGAAGAGTGACATCGTCCAGCTGAGAGGGCCGAAGAACGAGGTGGAGAAATGTGCAAAGTTCCTGCAGAAAATCATCGCCGACCTGGTACGCGCCCCCGTATGCGTTCTCTCCATCTCTCCTCATCTTTCAACATTTCAATTCACAGCAGCTTTCTTTCTTCTCCAGATTGAGAACAGCTTCTCGCTCTCAGTTCCCATCTTCAAGCAGTTCCACAAAAACATCATTGGCAAAGGCGGCGCCAATATTAAAAAGGTGAGACTTGGAAATGAACTGTGTACTTCGAAAATGGTCACTTATTATTATTAGACATTCATTTCAAGGCAATATCATTAAATAAAGCTCCGTAATATTCAGCCAGTGTTAAATGTTAACGGTTTTGTTTCAAAATACACGTATTGTTTACGCCAGATCCGGGAAGAGACCACCACTAAGATCGACCTGCCGACAGAGAACAGTAACTCGGAGATGATCGTCATCACGGGCAGGAAGAGCAACTGTGAGGCGGCCAGAGAGCGGATCCTCTCCATCCAGAGAGAACTGGTGAGAACTTTTCACATTTTTTGCAACTTCCAGGATATATTGGAAGAAACAGATCAAAACAAAAACAAATGTAAGATCCACCTCCCAGTTTTTTAGAACTTTGAGCCATATCTTGTTGTCCTCCTCTTTGATAAGAGAGGTGGTTTCAAACATGGTGGCAGTTGTTAAATGCAACAATGCTGGTTCGAATGTCCTCTCGCTCATTCCTGCCCCTTTCAACTCTCGCCTGCTATTTAAGACAATGCTCAACAACTCTAATAAATAAAGCTGGACAAAGCTCGTAAATTGATCTTAAAACTACCTCTTTCTAAGGTCAAGCACACACGGTTATGCTCAGTCGAATAAGTCTGATTAAATTAACACCATAAACTTGGCGAGCCTTAAAGTTTAGTGAGGGAATATTTTGGACATTCCTTTTATAATCAAAGAGAGGTTAGGCGAAGGGAAAACAAGCTTCAAATGTAGGCGTACCTTAATGTATCCCTGGCTCTAAACTCTCATCCCTTCAGGCCAACATGAAGGAGGCGGAGGTCGCCATCCCTTCCAAGCTGCACAACTCTCTGATTGGCTCTAAAGGCTGCCTGGTGCGCTCCATCATGGAGGACTGCGGCGGCGTCCACATCCACTTCCCCTCCGAGGGGTCCGGCTCGGATAAGGTCACCATCAGAGGGCCCGTCGAGGAGGTGGAGAAGGCCAAGAAACAGCTGCTGCAGCTGGCTGAGGAGAAGGTGGGCGGGGCAGAAAAGGGATGGAGTAACTATAGAGGAGGAAAATACTTACTCGCTTTTCTTGTCCTCTGTCCTTCTTTCCTTCCCTTTTCAGCAAGTCAACAACTTCACAGCGGAGCTCCAGGCCAAACCAGAGTATCATAAGTTCCTGATTGGCCGTGGCGGCGCTAATATTCGCAGAGTGAGGGACAAGACGGGGGCCCGCATCATCTTCCCGTCACCGGACGACACGGAGCAGGAACTGATCACCATCGTAGGGAAGGAGGAGGCCGTGCGTCTGGCCCAGAAGGAGCTGGAAAGCCTGGTCAAAAACCTGGTCATTACATTTCACTTACTTGGTTTTATCTCCTTTGATTTTTTTAAATTATATTCTAGAATGATTCCTTCATTTGTTTACTTTGTGCTACTTTTTCAATCTTAAACAAGTATGCCTACCTAATTTTCTTTTGCTCTTTTTGTCAGATTGTCTTTCTTGTGTTTAATTTGGATTTTACTAGCACAGTCATTCTTACTGTATATTTCAACAACAAAAGTTCAGTGAAAATGTTATATTGCAACGGTTGATAGGGTTCGAATAATCCAGCTGGCATATGAAACAAGTGTATATTACATTATGACGTATTCTTTTTTAAATATCCCCTTGTTCTCCCTCTCCAGGACGATGTGGTGGAGGACAGCATGGTCGTAGACGCTCGCCACCACCGCCACTTCGTGTGCCGGAGAGGCCAGGTGCTGCGGGAGCTGGCGGAGGAGTACGGCGGCGTGGCCGTCAGCTTCCCTCGCACGGGGGCCAACAGTCAGAGGGTCACACTGAAGGGGGCCAAGGACTGCGTGGACGCCGCCAAGAAACGCATCCAGGAGATCATCGAGGACCTGGTAAGAGACCATGAGAGATTAAGATACCATAAGTCCGAAAAAACGTATATTTCTCTGCATATTTGCACTTTGATTTTACATCCAGGAGTAATGTGATCTGAACTCCTGTCTGTTTGCCGTTGTCACCCAGCTGTGTCCTCTCTCCCCCCCCCCTCTCTCTACAGGAGTCCCAGGTGTGTGTGGAGGTGGCGATCCCCCAGCGCTTCCACCGAGCCATCATGGGGCCCAAAGGCTGCCGCATCCAGCACATCACCAGGGAGAATGAAGTCCAAATTAAGTTCCCGGAGAGGGACGACAGCGCTGCAGGTCAGGAGCACACGAGAGAACAAGAGCTGTGAGACTAATGATGTTGTTAATGTGTTGCCACGGCAAAGAGGGCAGAGTAATAACAAAGTCCTGGTGAGGTTTTAGGATATATGGGGATCTTCTGACACTGGGTGGTCACTGTTCACTGTGTTCATTTGTGATATTTTTACATTTTGGCTGCTAGGAAAATGTGTTATTCTGACATGAAACTGCTGCCAAACTGGCTTTAAATTCATGACGTCTTGTGACATTTCAGGTCAGGATGCTCCACCACAGGAAAACGGTGAGGTCAGTCCAGAGGCGGAGTTCGTCCCCCGCAAGTGTGACATCATCACCATCGCTGGGCATGAGGAGAAGTGTGAAATGGCTAAAGCCGCCCTGCTGGTAGGCGCCATTATACTATTATTTAAGTACGGATATAATGCTCCCTATCCTCTCTTATCGTCCATTACCTTAATCCTAATCCTGTCACTGTTTCCTCATGCAGGCGCTGGTGCCCATAACGGAGGATGTGGAAGTGTCTTACGAGCTGCATCGCTACATCATTGGCCAGAAGGGCAGCGGGATCAGGAAGATGATGGAGGAATACGAGGTGAGATCTGACTCTCTGGTGCCATCTACTGGCCATGAGGCGTTATTACTCCATGTAGAAGCCTCTGCCTTTTACAGCTGCTTTAAACATGCTTATATAATGTGGTACGTCTAATTGGTAAAGAAGCTGGGTTTACTGATCTTTAAGTTATTGTGTGCATGTTGCAGGTGAACATCTGGGTGCCGCAGCCGGAGAAGCAGCTGGATGTGATCAAGGTGACGGGGCTGGTAGCCAACGTGGAGCGGGCCAAACAGGGTCTGATGGAGCGGGTCAAAGACCTGCAGGCGGAGCAGGAGGACAGGGTAAGGGTCCAACAGCGTAATCACAATTATTATATTGTAAAGATATTCAAGCATTTGAGGTTTTTTACACTGCTCCATGTCCTTTCTCAGGCCCTGCGCAGTTTCAAGGTGAGCATGTCCGTAGATCCAAAGTTCCATCCAAAGATCATTGGTCGCAAAGGAGCGGTGATTTCCCAGATCAGGAAAGACCACGACGTCAGCATCCAGTTCGCCGACAAAGGAGACGAGCAGCAGGTACGTTATTGCTGCCAAAAATAAGTATTAAGTATGTGTTTTATCTCGAGACTTTAATACATTTCCATTAATCTGCTGTTCCCTTTTTCTACATCCTGTTTTTTCCATCTTCAGGATGTGATTGTGATCTCGGGGTACGAGCGTAACGTGGAGGAGGCGAGCCAAGCCATCCAGCAGCTGGTGGCCGAGCTGCAGGAGATGGTGAGCCAAGATGTCCGCCTGGACCCGAGGACCCACGCTCGCATCATCGGAGCCCGGGGCAAAGCTATCCGCAAGCTGATGGAGGAGTTCAAGGTTGGTTTTGTTTTAAATCTTATTTGGTGTTCTCTTGTTTTCTTATATATTATAACGTCTCATTCCTACCGTTCAGGTGGATATCAGGTTCCCTCAGCCAGGCTCCGACGAGCCCGACAAAGTGACGGTGACCGGCCTCCCTGAGACTGTGGACAATGCTGTGGACCACCTGCTCAACCTGGAGGAGGAATATGTGAGTGTGCAAAGACTGTAGTGGTAGCAACATTTTGAAATCCTAGCGCTAAACATGTAAAGTGCTGAAGAAGTAAATTGGGTACCGAGACCGTTTTAATGAGCGATTCTCCTCTCCCTCCGGCCCTTTTCTCACCTCTCAGATGCTCAACGTGACAGAGACGGAGACCTTGGCAGCCTACATGAAGCCTCCATCTCGCTATGGAGGGCCCGGTGGAGCAGGAGGGGGTGATGACGGCAGCGGGGGTCCGGCTAAGGGCTTTGTTGTGCGGGACGCCCCTTGGAACGCATCAGGGAACAAGGTTGGGCACACTGATTTTTCTCTTCTCTACAATAATGAATGTAGGGAGGGATGATATGTAGAAGCGTTAGAGAAGTAGTTTTAAATTGTTGAAAAGCAGCTTCTACTTTTAGAGAAATACTTCTGTTTTGTTCCTGTTGCATTGCATCCTGGGTAAAGAGCAAACATTTTTGTATGTTTGTTCCAGGCTCCTGACATGAGCAGTGCAGAGGATTTCCCCACGTTTGGGACAGGTGTGGCCCCGAAGCAAACATCCGCCTGGGGCCCCAAGAAATTCTGAAGCCGCTCATCCTGCAGGAAAACAAAAACAAACGTGTAAAGTAGATGAGAGACGAATCTCGAATCAAATTGCTGCTCGCCTTCCTTCCCTCCTCCTCTTTTTTAGTGACCTCCTTTTGTCTCTCTTTCTCTGTAAAGCCCTTGTACCTTCCTCCCACGAACAGCCACAATGAATTCTGGGAGAACTATCCCTTCTTTCTTTTCCATCCGTCTCTTCCCCCTGAGAGGGAAAAAAAGAACATTGAGTGCTCTCTCCATAGCTTTGCTGTCCTGCTCTGCCTCTCGGTTGCACCTGCAACCTCCTCCTCAAAATCAAAGTCGCTGAAGTACATTGTAAATGTTTAAACTCTTCAAAACTTGCTGAATCAGAGGAGTGGGATCAGAGGAAATGGGGCTTTCAGGGGGGGGGGGGGGGGTGATTGTGTATCCAAGGAACAAAAGCAACATCTTGGATTTTTAAGATAAAACTAAAATGGGGGTCTGTTTTAATGTGCAGGAAACGTGTGTAAATTATGACGGTTCTTTTCCTGTGGTTTATACAAGGAGGTTTATATGCGACTTATCTTTGAAGTCACTGGTGTGGTGCAGCAGGTGAGGCTGTGTGTGTGTGTGTGTGTGTGTGTGTGTGTGTGTGTGTGTGTGTGTGTGTGTGTGTGTGTGTGTGTGTGTGTGTGTGTGTGTGTGTGTGTGTGTGTGTGTGTGTGTGTGTGTGTTGGGAGCAAAAACAGCTGCTGTAGTCTGATAACTGGAGCGTTTTCTTTGTAAGTGATGATGAATCAAAAGATGTGGAAATCCTTCGCCGACCGTTTGTACTGAAGGTCATTTTGTCACTGTTTTATTTATTCAAAAATGAGCCATTTTATTTGAACTACTGTGATCATTCGTTTTTATAAAAGCCCTCACTGTAGCTTGATGCTTATGTTCGGGAGTGAAAGTCGTACGTCAGGGTTCGGGAAACATGTTAACGGTTGTTATGTGGAAGTGTACAAAGAACTTTTCGCTATTTTTTTAAACTGTCTGGGACTTTTGTTGCCGTTGGTTTCTGGCATATTTGGAAGTTTGTATGTATGTGTGCGCGCGTGGAAGTTAAGATGTATATTTGAATGAAGCTGAACCAAACTTTTACATCGTCTTTGTCCGTTTGTCTCTCTTCTCAGAGCTTTTACCCTCGCCATTAACACTTTCAATCTTTCAACACGCACACGACGCTGCTTAAATCTCCCACAAAACAAACCCAGTATCAACAGCTTCACTTCAGTTTCTCTCATACAATACTATTTTGTAACGAAAATCTTTTGTTCCATTTTCCGGTTCTGAGATCTTAAGCAAATTAGGCTAGATTTGCATCAAAGCTTATTGTGTCTGGAATCTGAAAGGAATAGTTTAAGAGTTTTTTAACTACACTCACCTGCTTTCTTGACGGGAATTAGTCTGCACGATAAATGGATGGAGCCAGTAGTAGATTAGCTTAGCATAGCATAAAGACTTGAATCTGGGGGAAAGGTGAAGCAAATAAAAACAAGTTAACACAATTACAAACAGAAATGCAAAAAGGTTATGTTACGTTAATGTGCTTTAACTATTTATCTACTTCCCATAGAAGTACTGGCTGGATAAAGCGTTGTTTGTCAAGAAGTAGTTCCAGCAATAGTTAACACCCTCTAAAACCAAAATACATTTCTGTTTGTGTCCGATTTAAACAACATGAATGATCTTGAAGAAAGAAACGGATTCGAAATGTGGAACTATTTGGAGGAAGTGGTCAGGATCAGATTGGCAGCTCGAAGTTAGACATTAGAACAAAAAAGGGAAACTCAGGGTCCAATTAAAGTCAAAGCCTGTGCAGAAATGAGTCTTTAAAGCTGGCGACAGATGGATAAAAACAAAACCGACTATGCAACCAAACGGGATCACACACAGGATGGCCAGAGGTACGTTGTTGTACTTCTACAATTTTAGCATCCTTTTTAGTTGATCATTTTCAATAACTGTGTGCGTGTCGGTTCTTTAAATGCAAGACGAAGCAGCCACTATTTCTGTATAAAGCGTTGAAAGAACCCACTACCGGCCTTAATGAGAAATTAGTCAACAGCATTTTGGAAAAGGTGTGATTGAGTAAGTATGCAACACTGCTAGAACTGTCAGTAACCATACTTTCCCTACTCTAAATCTAATTAAATAAATACAAAAAGGAACCAAAAGCTTGTCTTTTCTTCATCTTTTTTGTTTTACAAGCAAGAAACATCTTGACCCATACTTCTGTGCATACCGTCTGTCAGTTTATTTCATTTTTTATAAATCAGGAAGATATGATTTGTTATGTAACAGCCTGTACAACGCAACATACAGAAAAACAAATAAAGAAAACAATACAAATTAAATTGTACAAAGCAGCACTGGGCTGTAAATAACCCATATAATAATATCTTTCACATTTTTCTTTTGATTGGAAGTCTTTTCCTTCGGCCAAACCCCCGTTGAACTCCATCAGTCAGATCACAGCTGCTCTTAGAAGACGACTGAGCTCCTTTCATTTAGATTTTTTGAGTTTGACTCGTGGAAAACTGTGAAAACTGTCGGGGGGCCTGTTCAGTAAGCTTGTTTATCAAATTGGCAACAGGACTGTGAATAAAAGAGTGCTTTGAAAAGCTGCTCACATACAATCAATCGTTAGATGGATGTGATGGATTAAATAAACCCTTGTATAAACATTTGACAAATCAATGATGTTAGTCGACAAAAAAGAAGAACCGCAGAGCCCTAATGAATGACATTCACATGTAAACACTTCTGGAGGTCCTGCCAGGTAAACAGAGTCAGACATGACTAATGGATCGATCAGGGAGGAGGTGTATGTAGAGTAAACCACGAGGGGGAAGCGAGGCAGTGGGAGTGATGTGGAAAACATCTTAAGCCTTTAGTCCATTTATCTACCTTTTAATTAAAAAAAGTACCACATCACGGGATATGTTCTAACTTGCTAAGAGTTTGAGTAGATTGATATCTCTGCGAGAGCTTTTCCCAATAATGTTGAACTTTTTCCCCTTTTTCTGTATAAAACAGCCTAGAATTAAATATTCATATTTAAATATCTCATGATGGATCGTCCCAGTTGTAACACATAAGCTGCAAGGCTGGAACATCATCGCCATCCATTATCTCAACACACAACTTCCCAAATTCAGTTTTTCCGTCAATCCTTCCAGTTTTGCACCACAGCTTAAAGCCTGTGACCGGATGAGTCCGGCGTGATGCTCGGCCACCCAACAGAACCGGGACAGATGAAGAACTGCTTAGACACGAAGAAAAGACCAACATACACTTGTAAACTTTTTTTTTTCTTCCTCTAGTTTTAAAATCTCCCGCCCCCCCACTAAATGAAACAATCACAAGACACTCTTGGGATCATTCTCAGATTCAATTGTCTTTCTGTTTGTTTATATTTCGGTGAAAACACTTTTCAGTCTTTTTAGGTGACAGTCCGTGAACGTGCAGCTTGGCAGGGGACCGCTCCTCCCAAAGTAAATAAAAAAACACTGACCAGAACAGAGGCGTTAAAGTAAGTGCCAAATGAAAAAAAAGATGTTTGTGTGGAAGAAAACATGTCGGGAAGAATTAGAAAAAAAAAGTGTTGGAAAAAAAAAAACGGTAGTGAAAGAACAAACGTGTTGTGTCGAGTCGATGAAACGTTTAAAAATCGAGTGTCCGAAACATAAAGTGCAGGCAGTGTCTGTTCTTCTTTGAGACCACCGTAGCCCCCGGCCATTAAAAGAGTCCAAGAGCAAACAACCAAAAAAAAATAAACAAAACGAATCTTAATGCTGAATTGTCAACAATCCACAGGTGGAACAGCTGGATTCCAGAGGAGTCTCTCGCTCAAGGCAGGGCTTGGATTTGGTTGTCAGTTTATTAAAAGAGTGGGGAGCGCCGTGCGGCCCCCCCCCTCCCACCCGTATGCCTCCCTTGTCTCTCCGTTGTTCACTCCACCCGGATGAGCAGTCCGTAGAGGAGCGTGCCGCCCTGCTCCTTGGTGATCCACTCGATCTCTGAGTTGCTGAAGCGGGGGTCCAGGGCCTCGCTGTTACCCAGTGTCTGCGGCCCCATCTTGTAGGAGCCCGGACGCACACACACCTGGAAGCCCACCTGAGCCTGGTGGGCACGGTCAGAGCGGGGGTCCCGAAATCTGCATGAGGACAAAGAGAAGTATCAGTGAGTGTTCCACCAGCTTGTTCCTGGTTAGCTCTCCACTGTAAACCTTGACTTACTGCACTTTGGGGGCAAACATCTCCATGCCGGAGTAGCGCATGGTGGGGGAGAGCCGCACCCTGGGGACCTCCCTGCCGGGGGCGCAGTTCTCCTCCGGCTCAGTGTAGCCATTAGGCCCCTCCGCCTTCACCGGGGCAACCGAGAAGATCGACGACGTCCCTGCAATGACAAGAGTTCACAGACGTTACAGTTCTCATCTGTTCCTTATATGAGATATGAGATGCATTAATATATTCAAATAATCTGCGGTCCATTCAAAGGGGCCCCATCATGCTTTTTTTGTTTTTATATGTCCTGTAGGGTGTTAAATAGGTGTTTGTGCATGTAAATGGTCTGCAAAGGCTAAAATCTCAAAGTTTGATTTGGGGAGTTTCTCCCCCACCTGCCTTAAACACATTAAACACCTTAAACACATTAAACACCTTAAACACCTTAATTGGACTCCTTTGTTTAGTTCCGTAACATAGTGACGTCACGATATAGCTCCAGCACATTGTACGTGATAGGCTAAGGGGTGGGACATCTCTAAGCTGTTGACCAATCAAAACGGAGCCGGCCAGCTAACCAATCAGAGCAGACTGGGCTCTGGTTTCAGACAGAGGGTGAAAAGAGGTTCTGCAGAACAGGCAGTATGAGAAAAATAAAGACCTTTTTGAACATTAAAGCATGGAGACATGTCACAGTAGACGAGGCACCAAATACAAATACTAAGCTAAAAATGTGCATAATATGTCCTCTTTGAAGCATTCCTCTAGTTCAGTGGTTCCCAACCTTTTTCCCCTAGAGCCCCCCCAAATGACTCCTGTTGGAAGTTGCGCCCCCCCCCCCGCCCACACACACACAAGGGGGGAGCAACAGCGATTGTTAAAGTTTAAAAGTCTCAATAATGCAACAGCTACTGTCACAAACTAGATGAATGTGAAGTATGTTGTTAAAGGAGGATGGAAGCGTAATTCAGGAGCACTATTGGAGTGACTTTGATGGTTATTGGACTCAGGATTCATTCATTTGGATTCCCGCTGAATGAAGAAATTAAAGGACGGCTCGGAAGTGGAAACAATTCACAAAGGGATCAAACTGTTAAAACATGCTCAAAGTAAGCCGGATTTTGCCGATGTGTTTATGTGGATTCAAAAGTTGTACATAAGCTACAAAATGTAGGAGACCGATCTGATCGGAGTAACTGTGACAAATAATCCAACTGAAACCGGCATGGACAATGACTATGTTTTAAAAATGCGCTTATCCAGATAAGCCCGGTTTGGACACTTTACGGGCAGAAGAAACATTTCTATTAAAGAAAGAATTATAAATGTCTGTGTTTTTATGCCTTTAATACTAACTTGTATTCAAATTAATTAATCAATTATTTTTTATATTTTATTGTAATGTAGAGACAAGGCTTATAGTGACAATGTATTTCGTTTAAATTCTATGTAAAAAATATATATTAAATAATAATAAAAAAAAAAAATTCTAAATATGATATTTGGCCTCAAATCATCTGAGGCCTGGCGCCCCCCCCCTGCGATCCATTGGGGGCGCGCCCCCCAGGTTGGGAACCACTGTTCTAGTTAACTGTGAAAATGTACCCAGTTCAGTCAGAAAAACTAAGTCACAGAGTGTTTTGTAAAAAGGTAACCAGTATAGTCCTACCAGGCAGCAGCTGGCTGTGGTCCAGTGTGCGCCGCAGGGCTCCTACACTGGTGCCGTGGTACGCGATGTGCCACTTCTTCAGTGCATTAGAAACCTCACAGTGGGTCTTGATCCTGCACAAAGAGGGTACATGCACTTATAGACTCACATGTGCAGATGTTCAAAACTCACTATTAAATACAGACGGAGAATGTGTTTATGTCTTCAGCTTTAGATATAGACACAAAACTCCCAATGTTTTTCTCTCCCTGCATTTGTGATAATTCCCTGGTCACTACATCCAATAATGGTGACTTCAAAAGGGTCCTTTAATAAACTTTCCCCTGTCATGTATGTGACTGAGACCCGGTCCTCTCACCTGAGGGCGAAGCGGCACCACCCAAAGGGCAGGGCGTAGTCCCGGGGGGGCTCTCCTCTCTTGTAATAAGCCTCATCGCCCCGGAGCTTGTGGCAGGACTCACAGTAGCACAGGTTGTACTTTGCGTCTTCATTAAAATAGCCATCTTTGTTAAGGAGACAAACGTTGTATTTGTGACATGAGTTACTATCTGAAACAGAGATGATGACTGAAAGGCTTTGGGGTGAAACTGACCTGGTAAAGTGAGCAGGTCCTTGAAGCGTGCGCACAGCGCCTGGTACTCGCACGTCTTGTTGGGGTTGACCTCTGGAGGGGGCGTCCAGCACACACTCTCTTTGATTCCTACAAACAAAACAGACCAATTTCTGCCACTAGGGGTCTCATTTAAAACAACAACAGAAACTACAGCTTGGTGTGAAGTATCATGGGAGTTGTTGTCCACACATGTATTGCCGTCATAGCAGTCAGGTGGGAATACCTTCACTTAAAAGGTGGGGTAGGTAAGTTTGAGAAACCGACTCGAGATACACTTTTTGTTATATTCCATGGAATGCTCTTAACATCCAGATAGCAATGAATATATTAAATGCTTTGACAATAAATACATAAAATATTTCATCTGTGGAAGCCGTAGCGATGTAAAAAGCACGACCAATCATCTGAGCCGGCCCGGCTAAAATAACTGGATGGCCTCCCTGCCTGTCAGCCTTCCATCTGTGCACAAGCTTATCTCGTGCCCTCATTGGTCATGTGCGCGTTCGTGTGTGTTGGAGGAGGGGCTCTGTGAGGAAGTGGCAGATTTTTTCCGGCTGTGTATTTTCAAATTCTAGCGCACTCGAGCTGGTTTCTCCAAAATTACCTACCCCACCTTTAATAACTTTAAAGAGGTTTCTCCGGATAATCCTCAAAAAGGTCCGATCATGTAAGATCCAGATTTCCAATGACTTAAATACTTTATTCGGGTCAAATTCATAGTTTCAAAACGAACAAGATATACAAATTGTACTTTAAAATGTTGCTTAAAACTTGATAGAAGCCAATTTATTATGTCAAACGAACACAACACCGAAGCATGCGGATCTGACAGGCAACTGAAATTAAGCGGCTTAAATCATCTACATTTCTCTAGGTTAAAAAATGTGGGAAAAAAGTAAGAACACAACTCAATTAGACATTTAAATTATAGTCTTTTTGATATGTAACAAATGTAATTAAAGGTTGAATATAAAAGAAAAATGAACGACACCACAAATTGAGAGTTGGAAGCAGACCATGATGTTGCATTACAAATAGGATAGAAAGCTTCCATGTCACTGTTTGCTTGGTTTTATTTGTTCTTTTTTCAATGGGTCTTTAATTCAATTGTATACTGAACTATATGTGGTTTTGTATGTTTATAAAAATGTCAATAAAAATGTAAGTGAAAAAAAGAAAACGTAAAAAAAAACATTTTTAATATCAATATTTCAAAGACTGGACAGAACCTAAAAAAAGATAAACAAGCAAGTGGCTTCTTACCGTCAACCATGTCCGCCTTCTCCATGTCGCCTTGACAACGGGTTTCTCCACTCTCTCCACCCACAGCTGGCATGTTGTTTGTTACTATGGTAACCTATCATGATGACAGCATTAATGTAATAGAATTGAGTTCTTAATTAAGTATTGCCGAATCGATAAATCCATCGGGAGGAATTCAAATGTAATTGACAAGTTTTAATCAAGCCGATTTATAAATTGTTTCAGGCATCGAGCAAGAAGCTCAACCGTTTTTTGGTTTGAGGTTCTTAAATATTAGAATGTCTTTGCATCTGTAGTGTTACCTGTTCACACTGGCCATACAGGTCGATGAAGGTGTAGCAGGGCGAAGGAATGTCCTGCGCCGCCACACCCTGGTCCATGCCGTTGACGTAGAGGTGGAGACAGCTGTTGGTGTCCACCAGCAGACCCAACACCGTCCCCTCTGGACAGGTGTCCAGATTAGGACCATAGTTCTCACATATCTGAGGGGGGAGAAAAGCAGCGTTCATTTAATTTACGAAAACTATGACTTAATATGTTTATTAACAGCTGTTTTTAAAATGACTGAGACATGACAGACAGGTTGTGTATGTCAGTGTGGGTGTGTACCTTTAGGGAGTTGTGGAAGACGGAGTCCCTCTGCAGCAGCCAGGCGGAGCGCTTCAGACAGCAGGCTGTGGAGGGGAAGTTGAGCCGGTCGGGGGAGTGACCTATGACCCCTAACGAGAGCGACGATGTCCACGACGGGTTCAGGCGGTCGATTTGAAACTGGTGACGAGAGAGAGGACGTTGAATGTCTTAATTCTTTGTGTTGTTGCTGGTGAAATTATTCCCTGGTCTTTTAAACGCATCAACATGTGTATCAATAACAGTGATGTTACCTGGAACAGCTGCTGGCGGGCCAGCGGCTGGGCGGCCACCAGCAGGCCCTGGTTGTAGCTGGACACTCTGGCTGCTGTCAGGTTCTGGTTGGACAGCTGGATGTTTTTGCCGTGGTTTTCCAGGAAGGCCACGGCGGTGGGCACCAGTGCACACGGCTCGGTCTCAACCTGGAGGTAGCATAAAGAGTGAGTGTCTCTGGGAAAGTCCAATGATGCAGTGACTAATGCTTTTTGTTCACAGACAGGTGCTCCTACCTCTCTGACGGGGGTGCTCTCCTCCTCTGCCTCGCTGCAGCTCTCTGAGGAGAGCGACGGCGCCTTCACGCTCTCTATGTCCTCCATCAACGAAGAGCTCACAATGGACACCGCCGTTATCCGCCCATACAGGTCTAACACGCCGTATACATTCTGCAGCGGGACAGAGAGAAGGGCTCAGTGGCTGCGTGGGGCTGAGAAGCTGTGTATTGTAGGGGTGTGTGTGTGTGTGTGTGTGTGTGTGTGTGTGTGTACCTTGGCTACTGCAGTGGCTGCAGGTCCCATGTCCTCTCCATCTATGAAGATGTGCATGGTGTCGTCACTACACCTCTTCACACCCACGCGGTTCCCCACCTGAGAAACAATCAAACAACGTGAAGAATTGTTGTTAGAAAAATAAATATTTAAATATCTACATTTATTTTGAAGTGTTCTTCCTGTGTCTTTTGTCTTTTTGTTTGATTATACGAGGGGAAGCATGATCGTTAAAAATAATGATTCATAATAAAAACATTTCCCTCTTTAATTTACATTTTGAATAAAACAACATTTCACTTTAATGTTAACATGGAATAAGGATTTTTGGGTTGCGAATAAACATCTCTCGGGTGGCAGTGTGAATGCTAGTGCTTCTTATTTGTATAGCCGTATTAAAAAGAACACTATAATGCTTTTAAGTGCTTTGGCAATATTTTTACATGAAAACAAAATAGAAATAAAAAGGATGAGAGAGTAAGATGGTGAGGTGGTTAAAGAATCACAGAAAAAAAGAGATTTAAGATGTTGAAATGATTCCGATGAAGTCCCCTCTCTTTCAGACTGATAATCTCAGAGCTCTCACAACGTCTTTATTCTTAAGCAGCAGCAAGGGCTCCTATAACGGATCCTTAAAAGAAGAAAAGCTCCTGGAGGCTTTAAACGTCTTTGATGTGACCTCTATCTCACTGCACTGACAGAGCCGGGAGCTGCAGCTCACCGTCAGCCGGTCCAGTGAGCAGCCGTAGTTCTGCCGCTGCAGCACGCCGTTGCGACGGACCTCAGAGCCGCAGAGCAGCCAGGTGACCTTGGTGCGGAGCTGCGGGAGGGAGGGGGAGAGACCTGACAGCGGGCAGGACGGCAGCTCCGGAGGTGCCAGAGTGGTCAGACCGATATGCAGCGAACCGCACCACTGCTCATCCACCTCATCAATCCTCACCTGCAGAGACAGGGAGAGAGGAAAACAAGTAGCAGTGAGGAGAGGAAAACATAAACCATGTCATTGAAGAAATGTTTATTTCTACTGATGCAGACACAATATTTTTAACAAAAAAAGGCAAGGTACGTAGCAGATTTATTAGAAACTGAATAATCAAGCAATTGTTTGTTTACCTCAAACAGCTCGTCTGCTTTGAGCTCCTTGGCACTGAACACGATGCCGTGAGCGTAACCTCCGACTCTGACGCCTTGGCAGCCGTCGCCGAGCAACACCACATTCTTACCATGTTTATTGTGGAGTCGATGGGCAACACCTGCTACTGAAACCACACAGAAAGACAGAAAAGAAACAGAAACATGGAGATGAAGCTCAGAAGACAATTCATTTTTTTATTTGCTATCCTAACTAACCAATACATAAAACACATTAATACCAAAATGGTCTTAAAATTCCATACATGAAGACTTTAAATCATTCAACTAAATAGAGTGTTGATTAAACAAAAGATTCTGGTGGACAAAAGATCAGCCTATATATTTTTTGCAAACTAAGGGGACCTATGTAGGGACCCTGAGGTGTACCTGGAGAGTGGATGGGGAAGCTCTTCTCTGTGATGTTGCTGGTGCAGAGGCTGTTGTCCAGCGGGCCTGAGGAGCTGGTGATGGAAACCTGAACACACTGACCATACAGGTCGATCACAGCATACACCTCTGAGAGAGAGACGGAGAGAAGAGAAATGGATGAAGTATTGGCTCATAATAAAACCTATACTCTAAACTCAAGACGGCTGTATCTCTGGCTGATGTCTACCTGGTGGCAAACCGGTGCAGGCGACACCCTGATCCACACCGTTGATGTAGTAATGGAGGTCACCACTGGCTGAGCGCATCATGCCAATCCGTGAGCCTGTGGTCAGGGAGTCCAGGTCACAACCGTAGTTGTTGCGCATTGTGTTGCCATCCTGCATGACGGCAGTTCCACTGTGAAAAAAGGAGATTATTACTGTTATTTTCATATGGTTTTATCTTGCAAATGTCTGACCTGAAAAGCCTCATTTAAATATTTCACATCTAATTGGCTTTCCATTCTTTCTCATACTAGATAAGAACACATTTGCGTTATGTTAATATTCATTAGAGGTATATAAAGTGGTCTACCTGAGCATCCAAGTGTCATAGTCAATATCGGTCATAGTGTTGGGAAACTCGAGCTCATCGGGCCTGATGGCTGTCACTCCTGGACACAGAGGAGGGAGGAGAAAATCTGTGGTGATTACACATGAAATACATTTTCACGTTAAGTCTTACATGTGGTTAGGTAACATACAGTAGCATTTATACATGGTCATTTTTGCTATGCAACGTAGTCACATATAGTCGCAGTATGAACACAATAGAAAAACATCACCTGCTTCGATTGAACCCGACCAGCGGTCCACCATCTTCTGAATAATGATTTCAAACAGCTCTCCATCTCGAAGGCACCTGCAAGGAGAAAACAAGTTTAGAATCCAGAGGAAGCTACATCACAAAATATTCTTTGAATGCCAATTTGCTATTAGTTCATAATCCTGCTTTATGAGCAATGCCACAGAAGACAGAGATGTCCCAGCCAAGCCGTACAACACTTCTCAGTAGCATTTTACGATCTATAGGTGGATATGATTAACTGGAAATGATTCGTCATATGTTTCCTCACCTGTTGGAAATGACAATAGCGTCGTTGAATTCGCTGCGGCAGTTCTGACGCAGGGCGGTGCGCCCGCCGTTGGTGATGACAGCATTCGTGCCGTGCAGATGGTGGAATCGCAGGTCGTTGGTTGTGATGGCTCCTCCCACCGAGCAGGGGCTCCCAGGGGACATCGCCGTGGGACACTCGGAGCTGTCCTCTGTGAGAGGCAAGAGGTCCCCTGAGAAAAGGGGGAAACAGAGATAGGTTTACACCCTTCAAAGTTGAATATCAGTTATTTTCTTAAAATGGAGCCCTGTGTGTCTCCCCCCCTCTCACCCATGTCGTCCATGATGGCCATGTCGTCCATGATGGTGGCCTGAGCAGCCTGGCCATAGAGGTCCACTACAGCGTACACACTGGGAGGGACATTCCAGGCTGCGGGGCCCTGAGCAACGCCGTTTACGAAGAAGTGGAGGCTGCCGTCTTCTTTCCGCACGACCCCTACTGTGTCACCTGCCTGCAAGACGGAAGAAAGGGTTACATTTAAAGAATTGCAGGATAATGGAGGAAGGAATCAGGGTGATAGATGTAAAAACAAACATCACTCACCTTGAGGCGGTCCAGGTTGTGTCCGTACTCGTCCAGGATTGTTGTCCCGTTGTGCATTACACCATTACCCGTCATCATCCACGTCCCTAAAAATCACACAAAAAAGTTGTTTTTGTTGTAGGATCAAGACTTGCAAAGAAATGTAGTAGAAATACCACTGTTATATCTGTATGTTACCTGAGCGAAGGTTGGTCATGGTGGAGGGCAGCTGCAGGTACGCAGGGTTGTGCGTCGTGACACCGATTTCGATGGAACCCGCCCACTTGTCCACCATCTTGTCTATGCGGACCTGGAACACCTCGTTGGAGCGCAGCGGCCGGCTGCTCAGCACCACGCCGTGATTAAAGTCGTCAGTCGCACTGTGGAAGCAGGGTTGTAAAGGTATTCATGCGTAACAGTTTATGTTTGAAGTCGAGGAGTTCTACACACTCCATTGCTAAAGATAACCTACATTAAGAAGAGTAACATGTTTTGTTTCAAATGTACTGTCTATCATTCGTTATCTATGTTGCTTTTTGGTGAATATTAAAAAGGTGCATACAAAACACAAGTGTAATAAAATAAATACCTAAATGTGTAAGTCAGATGTTTAAAAGACATTTCTGAAAGCAAAACTGACCAGTGTATGAATAAACAATATAGTGTCTTGCCTTGAGGCTGTCAGTTGTCCATACAGATTTTAAAGCAATAGCATCCATGTAAAGAATAATAACGCCTCTAAATAACTCGGAGGCATCATGGGAGCTGGACTCACTGTGGCCGCAGCGCCGTCCTGCCCTCACTGATAATGGCGGCCTTCTGGCCACAGTTGTGGTGGAAGAGCAGGCGGTCTGCCCCCTCAGAGTCCGGGGTGATGGAGAGGGCTGGCCCACGTCGGCCCACGTCGGGCGATAGAGCCCTCATGATGGCGTTGTTGCGTCGGAGGCGGTCGCTGTGGTTGTGGTTGTGGACTATGGTGACTTTGACAGCCATGCCGTAGAGGTCGACCACACCGTAGACAACGGCGGGGGTCTGGGCTGCAGCGACACCTGGGACAGATAGTGAGGGGTTAGCAGGGAAACAGAGGAACTTTAAACACATGCTCCACAGCCAACAGTATCTGGGTTTATTATGCGTGTACCAGGGTTCATACACTTTTCCACAAATGATTTTCCATGACCTTTACCAAAAAAATTACTCTCAGCGGTAGCACTGAAAATGGTTTATTTTCAAATGGAACAGGAAGATAAGGTCTGAAACATGTTGTGCCTATCTAAAACAAATCAAATAGTAGCTTACTAGCTTCTACGCGCTAAAGCAACTCAAATCTCTCACCAGCAAAATACCTCGACAGTTAAATGCCATTTTACGTTTCATTACGATACAGTATTTATTATCATTATAGTATTACTATTTCGGCGATTAGATAAAATATAGATTATATTTGATGCAACTTTAGTTACATTTCCATGACTTTTCCAAAACTTTGGGAAAAATATTGTTTTCCAAAACTTTTCCAGGGCCTGGAATTAGCATTTTGAATTTCCATGACTTTTCCATGTTTTTAATGACCGTAAGAACCCTGGTGTACATACACAAAGACACTTAAATATCACAATCATTTGGACAAAATACCTCGATATTATGTATCATACATGAGATTTGGATTGATTGACTAAGTGGGCCAATAATAGAAAAGCTATCCGGCTGGACCAGCCTTTAAAAGCAGGAAAAGGCTACATATTAGAATATCTAGTCATCTCATGATATCAATATAATATTTATAATAACTTGTATTTCCCCGCCGTAATATTGATTATAATTACAAAGGTAGTGTATCTTTAGTCAGATCTTAATATAGCTACAGATGCTTTTAACAGCCATTGCTTGTGGGTATCCGGCCATTAATCCTAACCATTTTGCAATAAGTCAATAACAGATAATTACGTAAAGCATCATGGGATAATACAAATCTGAACATCTGTCTTTCACGGTTGGCTTTGCCACATTACTGTGACCACCCGCTTCCAAGCCCCCAGCAGGGGCCTCATACACCCTGATGAAGCATCTCCGTGAGCCTCACCTTGGTCGATGCCATTGATGTAGAAATGGAGCGCTCCGCTGGCTTTGCGCATCAGCCCGATGTGATCTCCCTCCTGAACGTGGATGAGAGGAGTGGATGCAGATTATTAACAGACACACTCACACAGCGGGTGGCAGAAAGAGTGTGTGTCTGCGTCATCACAAACCTGGAGCTCATCGAGGCTGAATTCACAGTACTCCCTGCGGGTGCCTTTCCCATTGGTCAGGATCCCGCAGCCACTCATCATGATTGTACCTAACGTAAGCAGCCAGGATAATGTCAGTAATTCCACAATGAACAACTACTCTTTTGATTAGAGCCGTTTCTGTGTGTATGTTTTACCTGATCGCAGATTGGTCATAGTTGCAGGATAGTCGAGGTTGTTGGGGTTGTGTGTGGTCACACCAATCTCTATTGAGCCTGACCACTTGTCCACCAGCTTATCAATGCGGATCTGAAATAGAAAAGAAATAGATTTGAACTAGGGATGTCCCGATCACCTTTTTTTGCTCCCGATCCGATTCCGATCATTTGATTTTGACAATTTGCCGATACCGATTTTTCCCGATCCGATCTTTATGCAATGCATTAAGAAAAAAAAAAGGTAACAGATAACGGCTGGTCCTCCAATGCGATGAATTCAGCTATCTAGTTATTTGTTTGGCCTTTTCACTGTTCTGGGGCAGTTTCTCTTTCCTTTTAAAAGTCTGTGAAAGTGTCGGTTGTTTCAGTGCCGTTACCTGAGTGGCCGCTGTGTACTCGCCGTGTTGTTGTTGGTGTTTGTTTCTCAGGTAGCGTATTAGATTGGTCGTGTTGAACGTAGCTCTGTTCTTTCCACCACGCGGAACCTCCACCTTGCAAACATTGCATCTGGCTGTTACACTGCCTTCGCTTTATATTTTATAATACTTCCAAACTCCTGACATTTTCTCTGTCCCGACTCCCGAGTCACCAGCTGAACGTAGCCTCTCGTTAGCTTACTGCTACTATTAGACACTGCGCCCACTCTGTTGCCAGATTTCAGAGAAATAAGCAACCAGGTCTGAAAACAAGCCCAAAGAAAGCAACACATACATGATGTTGTGTAATTTTAAACCAAAACTAAGTCCTCAGGATGACTTTAAGACGTGAACATGGTCATTTTTGTTTTGTAACATTAAATAATAAAAAAAAAAATTATAAAAAAAATAATAAATCCCGATCCCCGATTTTTTGAAAATCACGTGATCGGCTCCGATCCCCGATCACGTGATCGGCTCCGATCCCCGATCACGTGATCGGATCGGGACATCTCTAATTTGAACCTTTATAATACTGAATGTTGTTGTCTATTCTGGTTAAAGCACAGGTAATGAATAGCACCAGACCATCAGGAATAAAGCACATGACATGTGTGTGACTAAAGAGGGAGAATACACTGTGTACTGTATTTGACAGCACATTTCAAAAACACCTTTATCAATAAAATCATAGCAAGGAATTTCTACCATTTTTTCATTAGAAATTTGGCAATTTACCTTCATCAACAATTCATCATTTTGTGCAGCTCTACTCTCGTTTCATGCTAAATATAAAACTATCAATAGCAACGCCTTTTGTCAGATATACGGTCATATTTATTATTTCAGTATCAGCTGGCTCTACTACAGTGACAACTATCTCCAAAGACATTAGGGTGAATAAACCGTAGTGCTTCTCCAGCTGTGCTACCGTATGTGTATAATAGGTGTGACTGTATCACCTCAAACATCTCGTTGTGTCGGAGCGGCCGGTTGGTCATCACCACGCCGTTGTTGAACTCGTCGAGCGGTCTCCTCCGCTCCGCCGTCTTGTTGTTGTTGCTCAGTTTGATCAGTGTGCCGCATTTCTCGTGGAAGAGCAGCGCGTCGTTGGTGGTCATCACACCCGCCACGGCCGCCAGCCCCACCCCTCCGTTACCAGACGGAGTGTTGTTAGTATTTCCACTGTCTCCACCACCTCCTCCTGGTGTCCCACTGTCGCTGTTAACTGCCCCCCCTCCACTGCTGCTCCCCCTGTCGTTTCTGGAAGAGGATTCAGATCCTGAATTCCCTCCTGCACCGCTGCCGCCTCCTGGTCCTCCTCCACCATCTTCCCCTCCACCCTCATCCTCAGAGCGATAAAAAGACACTATTGCGTTGTTGAACACGTCAAAGAGCTGGTGCTCCGTTAGAACTGTGGAGAGAGAGGAGGATGTGAATACTGGTCAGAGAAACAACTCCAGAGAAGCAAATACATCTTACTATGTTTAGGTAAAGCTACTTGGCAATAAGCCAGATTCACATTTTGCATCAACGGATCTAAATGTTCCCGTACCTGTGTCAGGCTCCAGGTTGTTGGGGAACTTGTCTGGTCTGTTGTGACTGCAGCTGAGCTCAGGCACTGAGAGCGAGAAGAGAGAAAGGGGTGAAGCAATGCATCCCAGATAACGGGTTGGGGAAAAAAGAACCATATTGATAGACACAAAAAAGCCCCTTACCTTCATCTCCATTCATCATTCCATTCATTGCTGCCACATTCATCAGTGCCGTGATGCCCGCATCCTCCCGTCCCCCACACACCACCACCTCTTCCTCCTCCTCCTCATCCTCCTCCTCATCCTCATCCACCTCATCCACCTCCTCGTCCCGCTCTATTGTCTCTTTCTCTGTAGAGGGTGGCGGTGGCTCACAGCTCACCACCGTCACTTGAGTGCATTTCCCGTACAGGTCCACCACCGCCCACAGCTTGGGCGGCAAGCCGCTGGCGGCCGCTCCGCAGTCCTGCCCGTTCACCCAGAGGTGGAGCTCCCCGCGGGCGCTGCGCTGGATGCCCACGCGGTCGCCCTCTGAGAGCTGGTCGAGGTCCTTGCCGTACTCCTCTAGGACCGATCGGCCGTCCCGCAGCACCGAGCAGCCCGACACGATCCAGGAGCCGCCCTTCAGGCCTGTGGCGCTGCTGGGGAAGTCCAGAGCACCAGGGTCAAGCGCCGTCACACCAATCTCAATGGAACCGCTCCACGAGTTCACCTGAGGAGGAACATTAAATGTTTATACATCACAATAAGGACTAGTCACGGTCAAGTCCTCCAATAGCGCAAGACCGTTTTCAGCAGCCGTTACACCGATCACAAAAATACTCTGTGAAGCCGTGATGTTAAAAGAGCCGTCTAAAGAGTGCAGGTAGATATCTGAGGAAAAACAAAGCGTGCCTTGTTGTATGATCCATCTTGTTATTTTTAGTCCCTCTGTCAGTGAAGAACGTAGCTCAGGGAGCATTGCTTTGAAAATGCACCAGGACAGTGTGAACACACGGTGACACAATCGAACACGTTAACTCAAGTGATCGCAGAATGTAGAAGCAATGACTGTGCGTCTAAGAATAATAGCTTAACACTGTGAGGAAGAAGAATTCACCTCGGGTCAAACCAATTCATTTCTCATCTCCAAGTACACCAGCACTTCTAAAATTAGATTTGCAATACACATTGATGTACAAAGCCGTACTATATATAGAGCAGTTGCAGGAGACGAGATTAAAGAGCAAAAAGGAGAGTATGACACACTTCCTGTTTAGTCTTGTATACTTTAGTTGACTTGAAACTTGAAACCCAAAAGGCATCCTTCTTGTGCATCAAAGCTTCCATACAGTGAGAGGATCATCTCGTTTTTCCTTTTTCACATGTATATTTTTTTTATAACGCCTTGACAATCTTGATGATTGTGTCACTCAACAAAAGGTGGAGTGAATTATAATTCCTCAGCTACTTGATTTACCAACGACACACTTATTTTACAATGTCTGCTCCTTTCAACTGTACAGCGACCGAAACAACAGTCAGAGGTTCAACAAACACGACGTATTAACTATTTACAGTCCAGCTGTGATGATTAAACCTGTGCGCACAAAGCAAGTCATAATCAAGCAAGAACGCTTCCCCTTCACGATTGTCCTCCCAAAGATTCAAGATATGAAAAGAAGAGCCGTTTCACCTCGAAGCTACCTTGGTGTCTGCATGACTTTGGAATCATATCGCATAACAGGCTGCAGAAGACATCCATATCTTCCCCGAAACAGAGGACTCCACATCAGCTCACAATACCGCCGTGCTTTATTGATCTCCGGGGGTGAATTCTATTTTTCATTGTGGATGACAGGAGTGCCGTGTGAGCAATAGTGCCGAGTCAGTGCAGCTGGCGGAGATTCGGAGTGTTGCTTCGAGATATTTCAGCCTGGCAGATGCTCGCCGACACAGGGGCACGAACCCCGCGTCATCACACTGAGGAGTGATCTCCTGGCTCGCTGCACTCCACCTGCTGCCCCCCCGGAGAACAGCATCCCACAAAAAGCCATGCGGTTTGTTCCTCAAGAAAAAAGAATGAAGTCCCCGGAATTGTTGTTATCAATCTCACTTCCCTCTACGTTTTCCTTTCCTCCCCCCCCCCCCGGTGTCCAGGGGAATCAAGCGCAAGTTGGCAAATATCCACCCTGATAAAGTGACCTTGAGCATAACATTGAAATCCCCGATCAGCTCCTGGGATTCTTTTTCTGCAGCTCACCTCCGCACCGAGGAGATAACAAACAAAGATTTACTCCGTGACGGTGTCATATTCAATATATTGTCTTTTACACAGCCTCCTCTCCTTCGTGTGCTCCCATTGTGTCCTCCTGCGCTCTGTGGCGGATGCGATGTAAGGCAGTGTGCTACGAAAGCTTGGGTATCTGGGTTAACAGATATAGTAGTAACTCAGTCTGACCGGGCCAGTGTGTGGAGGAGACAGACATCTACTTCCTTTGCTGATCTCTTACGTAACCGAAGCCTGTGGGCGCCTGCCTCCCAGCCTTCTCTCTCCCTTTCTGTTCTAAAGACCTATAACTACAGGATACATGCAGAGTAGGGCTACTGGGCAGCTTCCAAAAAGAATGAAAAATGAATTGCGTCAATAGCAGAGCCTGCGAGACACTGCAAGGACTAACAGGAAATGCTTCTCTTCTAACAGACCTTGTAAACAAATCGAGACAACATTATAAGTAACATTCTAAGTCCATGATATACTGTATAAAGCCATTTCAATAGTGGGTATGATATTGCTAAACAAAACTAATAACAAGGGCTTTCGATGATTGGTCTTTACATGTCCCGTTTTGCCTTCATTTAATGTAAAACAGAGACATGCAGGACATTCTATATATGTCATAGTCTGAAAACAACACAAGCATTTAAGACAAATAAAACAATTATTGATTATTTGATGTTGGCCATTATTTTTCCTCCAATCAACTAATCGCTCTGCTCTACGGATAACAGAATAATATGATACAGGTCGCATTCTAAGGGTAATGTTTGCTATGGCACTGCAAGTGACAATTATTATCATCAACAATAAATCTAGCTGTTTATTTTGTAAACAAACATTTGTCCTAAACTCCAATATGTTCAGTTTACTATCATAAGATGTAGACAGTAACTGAAGAGCTGGCACTATAGAGTGTAGTTTGAAGTAGAAATAGTAGTAATATAATTATTGATTAAATCAGCTGTTATAGGCTGACCAATAGCA
The DNA here is from genome assembly GCF_902827115.2 of Pseudochaenichthys georgianus. Classification (NCBI taxonomy): domain Eukaryota; kingdom Metazoa; phylum Chordata; class Actinopteri; order Perciformes; family Channichthyidae; genus Pseudochaenichthys; species Pseudochaenichthys georgianus. Next base: position 6,997,130 of record NC_047520.1, on the reverse strand, counting down.
TACTGATACAAGCTAAAGTTTAGGGCATTTTGATTTTAAAACCAACACCAAAAGTCTAACACGCACAGTATGTGATATTCCTCTGGATTTATTTAGATCAAAGCTTCACAAACTCTGAAGCACTGACAGCGTCCTACTCTGGGTAAAACATTCCAATGAATAGCTTCAAATCCATGTGACATCAGTAGACAGGATGGCCAGTCATGCCCATCTGGGCGCTCCGTGATGGAAGAGTATTGATTTTCAGACAGACGATGCATGTCATATCAGAGCATGAGGCTGTTTATGAGAGCCCTCATGAGGCTGAGAGCACCAGAAGGGATGGATAATCATTGACGTTCACATACAGTGGGTGCTATTAAAACACATGTTCAGCCTCACTGTCTCACATGCTGCTGTGTCTTATCATAGCAGATTTTTCCAAACAACCCAACTGTGTCATTCTGAGGGCGTGTGTGGCCCAGTTGGCACTAACTCTGGAGCGGACATGTTGTTGACAAACTCAGAAGGGTTGAAGACTGCTGAGGCCATTATACCAAACTACGCTGATAAGAGCCAGAATGTAAACACCGTGGAAAGGCCTTGATATGATATGGAGAGGTCTGAGTTGTTGATAAGGAGAGGTCTGAGTCGTTGAAAGATTAAAAACGTACGTAAGGAAGAATTACATTTCTCTATCACACAACTCAAATTAAATATGCAAGTATTCATACTGAACAGTAGTCATGGGAAAAGATAAACGACATTTTGGGGATAATATTGTTATACTTTATGTTGAGTTTCAGCATGATAATGTATCTTTCTAAAATAATCAATTAAGCTATAGAGAGCCATCGGCACTATGATAAGCTTTTACTGGCTGCCAGCAAGAATGCAATCAATAAAAACTGATGCATTACTACTAAACCTTACAATAAAATGGATGTAAACAGTATATTTCTAATGGCAAATCTGACATATCTTCCGTGTAACAAAAGGGAGACCTTTCCAAGAATATGTGAGGAACTTCTTAGGAAACAAGGACACTAACATATCTGGGTCTGGATGAATAAACAACAATATGGACATAAAGATAACATAGAAATAAATCAAATTGTTCTTAATTTGTTGATTTTTTATGTAAAATGTCTTGAAATTGTCAGAGTTACAAATAGGTTAAATGAGAGCAAATGTCCTTGCAATAAAAGAGAAAGTGGCTTATTTTAGGATGCATACCAATAAGTGTTCTCACTCCTCATGCATTATACACCAGCGGGGCTGCAGGAGCAGGTTGGTAGGGTCTGAATCATGGTCTGAATATGCTTTATATCTGGACCAAGATGTGTGTAATAGTAACACGTCACTGAATATCATATAATGACACTGGTAACTCATATCAGCGGCTAATTGTCCGCATTGTTGTCTATTTAGGTTCACACATAGCATTTGAGTCACTAGCTCAACCTGGTATGAGCACTGCAGTATTATTAGCCACCGAGCCAGAAAGGAAGAGAGGCTGACAAGCACCTACGACTGTCACCGACAGAACCAAGCAGAGCTACGTTAACAAGCTTAGTCAAGCTCCCGTCGTGCAATAAACAGCATGAAGTCCATGTCAACACACAGCAGTGCTCCAATAGCACCTTCCAGAGAAGCTAACCCCAGCTAGCCTGAGCTCGCACCGCTTGCTCCGGCTAGCGGCTCATTAGCATTGGCTAACTGTCGGTACCAAGGCAACACAAGCAAGGTATCGTTAGCCAAGTCATCCGTTTAAAATGTGCATACAGTGTTTTTAAGTCCATGTGTCCCAGCTAAATCACTGACAGTGTATGTAATATGACACTGAATAATTGCAGCAACCTTGGTCGCTGTCAAGCAGTGTAAACCCCCTGGTTGTCACTGCGGACAGAGGCAGACCCCCGGCCCGTCCCGCAGGCGCTGCTCCCGCATTCCCGCTGCTCTCCTCCCCGCTGAGGAGGCGCAGCAGCGGCGGGCCTGTTGTTGTTTACCTTCTTGTCAATGCGGACGGTGAAGACATCCCGGTCCTTCAGCGGCTCCTTACTAAGCACCAGCCCATGGTTGAACTCCTGGACTGGCTGGTTGCGCCGGGCGGTTCGGTTCGAGTTGGACAGGCCGATTAGCTTTCCGCTCCGCGGATGCAGCTCCGCCGCCATCTTCAGTGGGCGGCCAGTATTCACGACAGTAGCGGTTTGCGGCAGTTGCTAACGGTGTGTGGCAGCGGGTAGATAACGGACTGCAATCTGACTGCAATCCATAGGACTGGACCCGACTGGACCGCACCGCACCCATTTCTGTATTGTGTGCCAAATGTATTAAACCACTTTGAGCTGATGTATGAAATGTGCTATATAAATAAAACGTATAATTGTTATTATTTATTTTGTATTTCTCTAATAGCCTACGTGGACTACAACAAAGATGATTAATTAGTTTATAATGTTTTGTTTACTTGAGACTGTGCTATATAAATAAAGCTTTTTTTCAATTATGTTTATTATTATTATGTCTCTAATACGTGGACTACAACAAAGATGCTTTTCTGGTTGATAGTGTTTTATTCTTGAGAATGTGCTTTATAAATAAAGCTTTGTATTATTGTTGTTATTATTATTTATGTAATACATGGACTACAACAATGATTACTTTGTGGTTAATAACATTTAATTCTCGGAAATGTTAAACACTGATCTAAGCAGGCTTAGCATGAAAGCTATTAAAGTCATAAGAAATAATACAATGGAAATATTTCTCGCATAAAATAAGAATATGATTTACCAAAACAAACCTAGCTCTTGATTATTATTTGTTTGCCTGTGTGTTGAATTTGTATATGCACACGATCCTATTTGTCTAACATAAATATCTTTACGCCATGATGTTTGCAAATTGTTAAATACAAAAATTTAAAAAAGTCTGCGGTAGGCTACATACAATTACTCAATAGAGCATTCATTTTCAACTGGACATTTGTTCATATGCTAAAATCAATTATTGGATGACAAACAATATAGTTTTCCTTTTGGTGTTTCATTGTAAGAGTAGCATAATTCACTCTGGATGGTTTGACTCTAACATTATCTTTAACAGTCCACTAGAGGGAGCAAAATCCATGTCCTAAATCTCCGCCTCCCTCATACATTACTCAATACTAATAATTAGTGTTAAATCAGTGTTTCAATTTCCTTCAATTTGCTTAAAATATGTCGTGTAATAGCTAGTGGGAGAGATATATTTTCAACAACAGATTAATAGTTTATTGAAAACTCTCCACCCTTTAGGAGTTTATTAATACAAATGTCAAATGTGCCTATGGAAAAACCGTAACCAGACCATTTTTAGTTTTAAAAACATTGTATCTTTTTGTTTTAATTCGAACCAAATGCATCTGAGTCCACATATTGAACATGTGTACTTTCATTTGTTATGCAGGGCAGCTGTGAGAGACGATTGATGGATGTTTGACAGTCAAATCCAAATCCAAATCCCTGCCCATAACCTGGATCATCTCCAGGCAGCCTGTCAAGAACTGGGAGCCCACATTGTCTTCACCCTCACCTGAAAAGTGGAAAAGAAAAACTGTTGACCTTGTATTGCAAACTTGTTCTTTTTATGTGCTTTCAATGTAATTTATGGTTATAAACGTTTCTATTGTGTTTTTTTTTTTATATAAACACTGTCTGCAAATCAGATTTCTCTTAGATATAAAGACAAGCTGTTCAGATATTATTCAAGACTGAAAATATCATCGCTGTTTAACTTTACCTAAGAGACCTCCAAAGGCGATACGACCGTTTCTCCAGGTGGTCAAAAAACCTGAGTTTCTCACTGATTTGATTTGTAAACCCTGAAATTTGGCTCGGACTTCAAGTACTTGCAGCATCTCTTCTTCAAAGATTATCACCAGCTTCTTTAAATCATCAGATTTCATACTGATTTTTTCTGAACCGAACGTGAGGGTGACCTCCTGCATATTCAAAAAAGAGAAACAAAGTTAAGGTAATATAGCTCTGTGAATACATTCAAAGTGGTCTCAAATATGTATATATCTTCAAATGTGAAGAGATGGAAGTGTTCTCAAGTTCAGTTCATCTCAGATGTTTGTTCATACCTGTGTGTTATTATCGGCCATTAAAGTCAGCATCATCTCTTGCCCAGGAGCCCTGATGCTCAAAATGGTCCCATGCATCAAAGTGAAATTTCCCCGAAATTCAATGTTGACCCCCTTCCCGTCCTCAACAGGGAAAACTGCACACCAGAAAAAAGTCACAACATGAATACAATTTGAAATCAGGTGAAAAGTATATTGCTACCTAAAATACAATGCTTTGTAAGAATGCATTATGCTGGCCTGTTTGAAAGCTTGTTATAATCTGGGTAAATGTTGTCTATAGCTTGTATAATTGAGCCAAATATTTCCACCTGAGGTGTTGAAAACAGCAAATCCAGTGCCAGGGAAGAAGCTGCCAGGAATGATGTCTTGATAGCAGGGCCAGAGCTCCTCCACCTCCACCTCCCAGGGGGCTCTGAGGTTCAGCCAGCTGCCTTCACGCACACAGCCGTCCATCTTAGGATCAAACTACGGCAAATAACAAAAAACATTGCATTTAGGGGAGAGAAATGCAAGACAAACATGTGAGTGGCTCAGTATGCATTGTCACAGTCCTGTTACAGGGCGCTTAGACCACCAGAAAACCCCCTTACAGTATTGTTACAACTTACTAGTAAAACAACAACAACAACACGCTGTGATTTATAGACCGACGTAATGGTGCTACGTCTGTTTTATTACCAAGGATAACTGACCACATGCTGACACTAAGTCATGTTGCAGTGTGGTGCAACACCAACATTGAAGTCAATTTTCAGGTGTTAGTACTTCAAGATGAAAAACTAATTCCCCTTTAAAGACTCTTCAAATCCTTTTGTGATGACAAAAAAAAAGTGGAGCAAGTCATTTTAAATCAAGGTCCTCTAACTGAGCTTAATTGCAAAACTATTAAGACTTTATGAATAGTACCGTTTAGACTTCCTGAGAAAACGTTATTAACTTGACAGGTTCATGTTAATTTAGTGAAAGTATTGTATGAAGTAAAAGAATGTAGTTGACACATCTTGATGACAATTAGGCCATATCATTACAAAATAACAGGACAGACAAAATGTCAACCACTACAAAGTATTCCAGGGTAAATTAACACTATACCTGAATCATCATCTTTTCCTTGTCGATTAAGATCCCGCCGAGGGCTAGTCGGAGTTCCCCTGTTTGGACCTCCTCTGTCTGTTTGGACGGCCCCCCCATGCCCACCACCAGCCCTTTGGAGCCGTCCACATCGAGAATCACGAAATTCTTTTGGTTGCTCACCTCCAGCTGGGAGGCACCAGGAGCACAAGAAGCATTCAGACAAACAGTTTTTCATGTCCAAAATACTGTATGATTATTATTAAGATGTCCATTTTGAGGAAATGAGATCTGTGTTATTTAGACCCTTATCACTTGCTACAAATTAAAACAAAACTCACTTTGTGCCATTTTCCGTCGTTGAGCTGGGGGCCACCTTCCGCACTGACATGGTTACCCCCGATGCTGAACTGCATCAGAGGGAGGCCGTCTTTCAAACCCAAAACAAACCAGTCGTCCCCGTTTTTGGTATCTCCGTAGAAAATGGCACCTTCCGGGTCAAAGGTCCGTAACTGGAATGTTGACTTTATACTGCAGAAACAGAACAGAGTAGTCTTAAATTCAAGGAGTTGCAGGTGATTAAAAAAAAGATGACCAACAATACTTTGCCTTACATTTTACCCAGACAAGGTAAAGATCACTAATAGTTACAGTAGGAGCCTACAGTTGCTCAAAGGTTTTACAATGAAGGGTTTTATAGGTTTATGTTATCAGAATTAAGGAGGCATGGATCAACACTTTTCCAACAGGACTAGAATTCCTATCTGGGCTTTCGTCAGCAAAATTGTATCCAGCTTACAGGTCCGGCATTAATGTTAATATGAAAGAGCCTTTTGCCTCCTACACCATATATTGTCAGCAAGAAGTTGATGTGAGGCCTTCCAGACCAGCTCCTGCTGACGTACCTGCTGATGTCACTGAGGTTTGACACGGTGTGGATTATTGGCCTCCAGATGTCTCTGTCCTGGCCGAGGTAGACGGTAGCCTCGCCTGATACTACTTTCTAGAAAAGGCACATTGTCAACAAGGTATTCATTTAACACGGTTCAGTTCTTTTTCTTGCACAATTCATGTTCATTATCGTCCTTATCTTGGCGCCCAAATGGTTTAAACCGTATTAAACTGAGGGATTTCGTTTTTAATTAGCTAATGAGTGGTTTAGCAAGGGAAGTGCAAGCAGTAATGTAGTCCAAAATCAATGTGAAGGAGGACCATATTGCAGTTACTTAATTACAGTATATTAATAAAAAAATCAATCAATCAATCAATGTTTATTTATATAGCCCAATATCACAAATGTTACATTTGTCTCAGTGGACTTTACAGTTTGTACAGAATATCATTATGACAATATGACAGCCTCTGTCCTTAGACCCTCACATCGTACAAGGAAAAACTTCCGGAGAAAACCCACAGTTTAAAGAGAAACATGGGAGAAACCTCAGGGAGAGCAACAGAGGAGGGATCCCTCTCCCAGGATGGACAGACGTGCAATAGATGCCGTGTGTAAATTGAAAAGATAATACATTTGCAACATAGGTAGTCCAATGGAAATGCATGTGTGTATAATAGGAAGATGAATCCACGAGGATATCCATCCAGGACCTATGATCCAGGACCACAGCCACGACTCAAGATCCAGGGCTACATCCAGGACACAGGACCGCAGGATCATCCATGACTCCGGATCCCGGCGTATATAGACACCAAAAAGAAAGAAATGTGGGGAAGCTGGGTTAATCGGAACATGAGAGTACACAGGTACAGACAGAGAGAAGGAAGAAGTAAGATGTCCCCCGACAAACTAAACCTATATCAGCAAAACTAGGGGCTGAATCTAATCAGCCCTAACTATAAGCTTTATCAAAAAGGAAGGTCTTAAGCGCACTCTTAAAAACGGATAGGGTGTCTGCCGCCCGAACACAAACTGGAAGCTGATTCCACAAAAGTGGAGCTTGATAGGAAAAGGCTCTGGCTCCCATTGTACTTTTAGAGACTCTAGGAACAACCAACAACCCTACATTCTTGGAACGCAATGCCCTAGTAGGACAGTAGGGTATAATGAGTTCTTTAAGGTAAGATGGCGCCTGCCCATTAAGGGCTTTGTAGGCGAGAAAAATAATTCTAAATTATATCCTGTGTTCTATAGGGAGCCAGTGTAAGGCAGCCAGAACAGGAGTAATGTGGTCCCTTTTCCTAACTCTGGTTAGTACACGAGCTGCAGCATTTTGAATCAGCTGAAGCGACTTGACTGACTTCTTGGTACACCCTGATAATAAAGAGTTACAATAATCCAGCCTTGAAGTAACAAATGCATGGACTAGTTTCTCTGCATCGTTTTGAGGCAAGATATGCCTGATTTTTGCAATGTTACGTCGATGGAAGTAGGCGGTCCTTGAAATTGATTTTATGTGGGCGTTAAAGGATAAATTCTGATCAAATATAACACCAAGATTCCTTACAGTCTCACTGGAGGCCAAATTAATGCCATCCATAGTTAGTATATCTTTAGATAATTTGTTTCGTAGATTCTTCGGGCCAAGTACAATAACTTCAGTTTTGGTCGTGTTTAACATCAAAAAGTTTAAGGTCATCCACGTTTTTAAGTCCTTGAGGCAGTCTTGAATTTTATTTAGATGATTAATTTCATCAGGCTTGATTGATAAATATAGTTGAGTATCATCCGCATAACAATGAAAATGTACAGAATGATTCCTTATAATATTGCCTAACGGAAGCATATATAATGTGAACAAAATAGGTCCGAGCACTGAGCCCTGTGGCACTCCATGGCTAACTTTGGTTTGCGTGGAAGATTCATCGTTGACACGTACAAACTGAGAGCGTTCAGATAGATAGGACCTAAACCAGCCTAAAGCAGTTCCCTGTATGCCAACTAAGTGCTCTAGTCTTTGCAATAAGATATCATGATCGATAGTATCAAATGCAGCACTGAGATCGAGCAAAACAAGAATAGAGACAAGTCCCTTGTCTGAGGCTATTAGAATGTCATTTGTGACTTTAAGCAGAGCTGTCTCTGTGCTATGATGTGTTCTAAAGCCAGACTGAAAATCTTCAAATAAATCATTGTTTTTTAAGTAATCACACAACTGTTTTGCGACCGCTTTCTCAAGAATTTTTGAGAGGAACAGAGGATTAGAAATAGGTCTATAGTTGGCTAAAACCTCTGGATCGAGGTTGTGTTTTTTAAGAAGCGGTTTTATCACTGCTACTTTGAATGATTGTGGAACATAGCCTGATAATAAAGACATATTCATAATATTTAAGTGCTAATTAATGGAAAAACTTCCTTCAACAGCTTAGTTGGAATCGGGTCTAACATGCACGTTGATGGTTTAGAAGAGAGAATCATTGAATTTAATTGTTCAAGGTTTATGGCTGAAAAGCATTCTAGTTTACTATCTAGTGTAATATTAGAACTTACGTTTCCGGGAGCTGTTGATAACACTATACTGGTCAATGGTTATTATCAAACCAGATAGAAAATCCTTCAATTGGGCCAAAACAGCGGATGTTTTGGATAGCACCCTTATTTGTCCTCCTACGATCTGAGCAAAGTCCAAAGTGTAAATAAAGTATTATGAGGTCAGGAAACAGCTCTTCAACTGAAATCTGAATTGCATATGAGTTGATTTTAATCTTTGACTTTTATAAAACACGTTTTGTATTCTCAATCTTTCAACAACCTATAAAACAAAGCATGAATAAAAAGACGTTTTGAATTTTTTTAATTGTCTTTTGTACTTGCCATTGTGCCATCTAAGAATTACAGAATGTGTGACCTCTAATCAATACAAAATATATATTTCACATATTCGGAACAATTAAGATATGATTTTATTAAAGCTACAAAATGCATATACGGTATCATGTTGTTTATCCATATTCATATGAGGATTTCATGTTGAATCAAATGAAAGAATTGATCACACAAACTGGAAGATTGACAATAAAGTTGATTTTTTGATATAGCCAATGAATACACAAGATTTAGACTATCCTTAGACAATTTTAAAACAACAATCACACATACCAGTGTAACATACCTTTGCTTGTGTACCCCCCTGCACCTCAACTCCCCATCCCAGCAGAGTGAGGCTCACAGTGAGCAGCAGTCCAGCTGCCATTGGTTTCCAAAACACGGCCATCCTTCACTATCTTCACACACCCAGGTCTCACAGTGTCCAGACAGTTAAGCCCTTAGGTGGTCTGGTTATACCTGAGGTGCAGTGATGGGCTGAGGAACAGAGTGCAGGAGGTTTTAGAAGCGGGGGTTGAGCAGGCACACTGTCCAGAGTCCAGAGAGCACATATTTATTGGTGAATGCCCAGTATTGATCCACACAGGGTGCGGGGGTATGACTTTTGCAATTATGTAGGTTAGACAAAAGCTGGGGCAGCAGTAAAACAAAGAGTTATTTAAGAAATAATCCAACATTTAGCAAACGATTTTTCAATGTTAATTTATAATGGGCTGTATATCTATCGGCGCGGCTTTTGTGGTGGCTCATGTAGAGTGAGTCAGGTGAGTGACCTAAGCCAGACTGATGTTTACTCAATACACAGGAATCACTTCTATGTTTTCAAAGAGGAGAGAGAGAGTGATGAAAGATTAACTCTGCTACAGTTTTTTTCTTTGCACGATTCAAGTGACACATTCTCTTTCCAGGAAGGCTGTAATTTCCAGGTAAAGTGAAAAACCCCACACACATACACAGGAAGGGACAATCGTTTTTGTTTAGGTGTTATTCTGAAATTCATACCAAAACATAGCATTTCTCATGTTTGAACTTAAAGTCTGTCACATGTCTATTAAGTTTGGCGTTAATAGGCTTTTTTTTTCACAGTAGTTTTATATTGTAAGTGGAGGGAAGTAGGCTACGTCTCTGGGGCATTTGAAAAAAACACAGAATGGTAGTGTAGTAATGTCAACACCTGCGTTTTTTTCTACTTTCGTGAACTAAAACGTCTGCTTTGGGAAAAAATACCGTTGAGGTCAAATCATTCCTGAAAATCTGAATTAGTTTCAGCACTGTACCTTTAAAACCCAAAAATCCCTGATGCAATACATTTACTTTTTTTTATTTCATTAGTATCTCCGACATCACATTGTGAGAGTGCAAAGTTAAATGACTGACTGTTTCTGTTCAAACCACTGAGTGTCAGTATTGCGAAAGTGTTAAGTTACGGATGATAAGGAATCAACTCCCTGAAATCAGCAACAAACAAAAAACAACGCAGACATGGCTGCGATTAATTATTCATAAAAGAAAACACCTGGGAAGGAATTACCAAAGATAACAAATACTATTTACAACATAGGTATAAACCAGTGGACCATGTGCTTAAAATAAGTGCAAATGTGACTATATCTTGTTCTGCTTTTATCAAATCACTAATTGTAAAATGAATATCTCAGTGGACAATAAGCACCTATTATTATCCAACAATGTGGAAACAGGCATACGCCAACTTTAAGCACATGGTTCACATTAAGACCTTGAGATCAACATGTAACGATTAAAAGAGACTTGATTTAAAAAACATGAGGCCAGACTAGTGTTGATTTCATTGGGTCATCAGGTTAATACTTTATTTTGTTTGATTGCAGCAAAGATAAAGGAAGGGAGAGACGGAAACAAGGGGGAAAGAGAGAGAACAGGAAGAATGTCGGAAAAAGGAGACTACAGACTTTGGGAGAGCTGTGGCTACAAGCCTTTGTATCAAATCTAAAGACAAAGTCATCAGGCAACATTAAAACATCTTTTAAAAATAACATTAACATATGTTGTGGGCTCTATATGGCACAGTATTACCCTAGACATGTACACGATACCAAAACAGTTTAGCCACACCCCTACGTCTATGAACAGCTTCATAGCAAATAAAGCCATGAAATCTATCTCCAACTCTTCGTAATTTCTCAAGAAAGCGCTTCTTTTGCTATTCATATTTCTTATGCCATAACAAGGCACCTTAACAGTTGAAATCTGGCAGATTCACATCATACTATAGATAATTATTTAAATATCAAAGCAGAGGCACATTCATTAAAAACGAAAACATACAGTGAGTAGTCTTATATTACCACCAGATTCCAGTTCGGTCACTACAATACGTCGATTTGCATGCTTTTGGTTTGTATGATAACCATGATGGCAAACTATGGCATAAGAAATGGTCCAAAACACAAACATGTCCATCTATAAGGAATGGCTTGAGATAGTGTATTGGAGACAGCAAGGCTTTTTTACACTGAAACTAACCCACAGGAAAATTAAAAAAGAACAAGTGGCCCATATACTGCCAAGGGGTCTGCTGCTCCGGCAGATTTAATTTGGTTTTCATATTCGCACAGGCACTCACTCTCGTACACAAAACACGTACGTACGGCTACCCGCAAAAGGCTTGTAACCACACCCAAGGGGGATGTTTGTACACCCCTGCAGTTGGTCACAATGTGTTTGAACACTCCTGTCTGATCCAAAAGGTGCCAGAGAACCATCACACATGCACACACACTGAAACATATGCACTTCATTCAAAGGTGTGCGAGTGTGTGTTTGAGGGAAGAAGGAGAATTCTCCTAAGTAGTGACTGTGAGAAGTAAATGTGGCCCCATGTTTTATGGAATCGTCTCCAATGAATACAACAAAAAATGAAAAAAGGTATGAGGATGAAGAGGCCAGAAATATCTCCAGAGGAAGGAAACGGAAACAAAAGCTGTGCGCACAATGCCAAATCTGCTGAGGATATAAACGGTTAGGAAGCAAGTGATGCTCATGCTTTGTGGATACAGAACCCAAGTTTACTGACATGTTCCTAGGACTACTGTATATATGCATACCAGACGTTATACGGTTTCTTTAACAGGTTATTTGTGTCAAAACAGAGAAAAAAAGGAACCATCTCTACCATTAATTAATGCAGCTGTACTTCATTAACCTCATGACTACATTTACATTCATATTTTAAAGTTTACTCGCCCTTTTCACTGAAGCCATTTCCATCTGGTAAGAGGGCTAAACAACATAAACAACAACATAGTTTAACAAAACAAACATATAAAGATAACATTACATGTAAAACAAAAAAGGCACCAGGAGGGCACCTGGGGGGGTTTCGGCCACCGCTTTGGCTGCTAAGTTCAGCCTTTTCCTACCTTTTAGTAATAAGGGAAGGAGGAAGAAATAGCCCAGGCTATTCCCAACACCCCTCAGTCCCCTCGGTTGGGGAGTAGGACGTTTTTTTGTCCCCAAAGTCATTTCTGTGGGTCCTTCTGACTCAAGAGTCCAACAGTTTTGTGCCCATATATTCTTTTCCTATACAGAAAATACCCTGAATCCATTTGTCTTTTTCCTTCCTTGCTGTCACTTTCTTCTTTCTGGCTTAGGAAATGGAGCCGTTTTCTCTTCCAATCAAAGAGGAAAAAGCTATACAAGATGAAGGCTGACTGGTTTGTATTCTTTTCCTTATTTTACATGAAGGAAATGAGATGAGAAGCGGAAGTGCAATGGCCTACCAGCCTTTATTTCTAACCCAGTGGCCAGCTACATATCCCAAGCAGCTACAAGTGTCCCCATAAAGTGACCTCTACTTTTTCTATTTTTGTGCACATAATATAAAAACTATGGTGAATGCTATAAAGATCCTACAGTGCCATTTGGCCCCCAAGTCGCCAGGTTAGTCGAGACATTAGAAGCTCAAATGATCTGTCATTGTCATAGACTCGCATCCAGCCATAGCATTTATTTCTTAATGATTTGGATATGAAGAATCACTTCTAAATGCACTTCTACACATTGACCTACAGCAGCCATTCCAAATAGGAGGAATGCTGTGCAAGTCTCACACGGAATGATCTAGGCACTCACACACATACTCCAAAACACACACTTCAAAGTGTACACAGTCATACCTGCTAAGGCCCACCTCCACATGCACACATTCCTGCTCGCATGTGCATGTACATATTGTCACGGACAATTTAATGACAGGATACACCTTCATTCTCATTCACTCATACAAATAAGGATGCTTAACACTCCACCGCCAGCTGTGTTGAGTAAGGACTATTCTGTTTCATCCCTTATCCTGATCTCATCCACAAGCCTTCCCTGAAGACTGTTTATCCTTGTAACATGGTGGCTATAAAGGGAAGCAGAATCAACTAATGTGTCACACAACACACACCCTGTGAGCAGTTCTTATTGTTATTGATAATATAATGAGTCAGAGAGGAAGATTAATCAAGCTCTAGAACTACGACACACTACAGCAAGACAGGAGAGACGCTGAGAAAGGTGAGCGGGAGTAAAGAGAGGGGATACGTCACTGGCCCCTCTCCCTGCTCCTTCTCCTCCCTTCATCCTACTCCAGATTTAATGCCTAGCTCTGATCTCCACTCATTGGAAGAGAGGCAGGGATGCTGTGCGAGTGTACTCAGTGACCCAGTGAGCACCCACCCCTCCCCTCCCATCCTTAACAGGCCAGGCCGTCACCACTGAAATATATTCCTCAGAGTGCTTCTGTGTCCTACGGTTTGCTGCTGTCTCGCGGCTTCTTGCCGCAGCCGCCGCTGCTGCTGCTGCTGCTGCTGCTGTAGAGCCCTGGGTTTGCCATAAAGTGGTGAGGGGCTGCTCCCATGTAGGGGCCGGCGGTGGCTGCGTAGTTGAAGATGGCCGGGAGGAAAGGCAGAGGCTCCACTTTGTCCCCCCCAGGTGCCATCATGTTCAGAGTCACAGGAAGAGCAGCCAGGTTGTAAGGGTAGGCCAGCAGCTGGTGTCCGTAGAGCAGCTGGTAAGGGTCCGGATAAAACGGCAGCTTAGCCAAGTCCCCGCCACTCGGGACCATCATTTTCCCCAGTGGGCCGAAAGGAAGAGCTCCAGCAGGATAGGAGGACATGAGCAGGTTTTCCTCCTGGTTTTTACTGGAGTGGTAGCTGTCCGGCACAATAAGGGGCAGGGGGTAATTATGGGAATGGTAGCCCACTGGGGTGGCGTCCCTATCTCTGGAAGATACGGTATCGTGGTGCTCCGGCTCAGGTGGTTGAGGGGCCCGGGGGAGAAGCAGAGCGTGGGCGGAGGGGCGCTCACACGCACCAGCTGCTCCAGTGGGCAGGGGGAGTCTGTCGAGGCCTTGTGAACTGGAGTGAACCTGGCGATTGGCCTGAGCTATGAGGCCAATAGTTGAGGGGGACCGGCAGGGGGATTTGGGAGTGTGCCTGTGTGACGAGGATCCATTCATAGTGGTTTGAGGGGGGATATGCTGGGGGGACGGCACAGGGCTCAAGGGCTCCTCTTTAGGGACCAACAGAGAAATCTGGAAATCTGAAATCTCTTTTCTTATTTGATGGGACCTCTCCATCTCTTTTTCCCTCTCCCTTTCTCTCTGTCTCTCCCTCTCTATCTCCCTCTCTCTCGCTAGAATGGAGGACATGGTCAGGTCCTGTGCTTCGTCGGGAGAGGGACTCCTGGACAGCGACTGAACTCTGAGATCCTGGACCCGAGGGGGCTCCTCGTAAACCACGTGACGAAATATCCCGCTCCCGCCCTGCCTCTCTCTGTCCATAATGACCCCATCCCGTTTCATAAATCCCCCCTCGGAGCTGAGAGCTGTTGTCATGGAAACAGGAGGAGCAGCAGTGGTTATTCTGGTCTGTGACGTTGTGGGCACATTTTGAGAGGTGTTGCTGGATGCCACGATGTGCACAGGGCTGGGTATTCTGTGGATCTGGCTGTCTAGGCTCTTTTTCCCGGGGGTGCGGTAGTCCAGACATTCAGGTCCATTCATGACCAGCACACTCTGGAGAGTAGAGGGTGGAGCAGGCGGGAATTTAGTGGGAGTAGGGGTTACTGGGCTTTCTAATGGAGGGTCTGGACTGGGCTCTCTCTCTAGAACCGGATGTGTGAGCTCAGGTTTGTCACCGGATTCTGACATGTGATGTTCGCGTGTCGGTTCACTGAGGGGGTCTTCACGCTGCCGGGACGCCACAGAGTCAGTACTGCTGGGCGGGTCTGGTGTTAAATAGCTGATAACTGACACAGAGAGAGCACTGGGGCCTTTTTCCGTCTCTCGGTCTCTGCTAACAGTGTTAACAACTGTCTCCGTCGTCTTTGGCGATGAACCTTTATCTTCCTTTTCTCTCTCTGGGGAACTGCTTAACTCGTGGCGCCGGATATGGCGAGTTAGCGCTGAAGATGTCTTGCAAACCTTGTGACACTGCGGACAGGTGTGTCGTGATAGCGCTCTTCTGCTTAGGCGACTCGGACTTGAATTCCTCCCTATTTGCGCCCCTTTTTCTTCAGTTGCAATCTCTGGCACAGGTTCAACTTGTTGGCCACGTTCCTCGTTTTGGGGTACGGTGGGGGCTTCAGCAGGCTTGGGATGCTGGGCTCTCTGGTGGTCCTCCAACTTATCCCTTGAGGGGAAAGTGGCCCGGCAGAAGAGGCACACAAACTCCAGCAGATGGTTCAGCTCGTGTTTGTCTCGCTTCCTGGGGCTTGAGAACCAACGGCCGCATGTTCCACACTCTGCTGCGTTCCCATTGGTCCAAGGCCGCCTCTTTATTCCCATAGGAGCCGCTGGGTTAGAGGGAGGAGGCTTTGGAGAGTGCAGAGGAGGAGTGGAAACCTCCTGACGGGCCGCTGCAACTTGTTCCTCTGCCTCTTGTTCCTCGGCCTCTTTGTTTTTCTCCTTTAACGGGGCAAAGAGATCATCTTTCTTTTTCCCCTCTCCCATGTCTCTGTTAGATTTCGACACTTTTTCAGCATCCTCCATTTCCTCTTCCTCTTCTTCTTCTTCTTCTTCTTCTTGTTCTTCTTCTTCTTCTTCTTCGTCTTCTTCTTCTTCGTCTTGTGATTTCTCCGTTTCTTTACTCACATGGTTCTTGATTCTATCTGTCCTCCTCTTCAACCGGATGGAGCGCTTGAACTTCAGTTTCCTCTGCCAGCTCTTGACCCTCTGTAGATGTGCTTGTGCCTTTTTCTTAGGCTTGTAGGAGTAGTAAGGCCGCCATAAATTATCCTCTTCATCGTGGTCACTCTCCTGATGACGCACCTCCCTTCGGAAGTAGTACTCCCTCACTTCATCAGGAGATTTGGAGCTCTTTTGCTCTGCCTCCTCCTCACAATCTCCCCCCTCCTTATCACCCTCTTCTTCCACTCTGCGGTGGGGGCGGTGTTTATGGTGATGGTGGTGGGAGTGTGAGTGGCGTGTTTCCTTGGCATCCCGCACTGATGACGTTTCACCCCGTTTGGTTTTGGGAGGAGAGTGGCTCTTGTCTCTCCTAAGGTCTGTTTCGGAGATGCTGCGCTTCACTATTGCTTCCTCGCCGATACGTACAGTAATCTGGCACAATGGCCCCGCCTCTTTGACCTGTGACCCTACAGACGCTGACAGCAGCTTTGAGTTCGACATGTCGCTCTTGCTGTGGGATTTCCGTGATTTGTGAGATAATCTGCCCGTCTCCGCACCCTGTCTACCTCTTGAGTCCTCCTCTGTTGTATCTGAACTGTCTCTTGACCTCTTTCTGTGTCTATCTACGCTATCTCTCTGTCTTTTGAATGATCTGGGAATGCTTTTGTGTGAACTGCTGCTGGTTTCAGGGGACTGGCTGCTCACTGGGCTTTTTTCACTCCCAGAGGTGACCTGGTTGCTATGCATGATGACGGAGGATGACACTGCTGTTCCGTGTACTATCACAGAGGGTTTCGTGTGGCCATATGTTATCACAGAAGGCATGCTTGTTTCCGAGCCTCTATCCGTTTTGGGAGTTTTGGTTTTGCTGCTACTAGACATTTTGAAGCTGCCTCTCCCCTGCTCTAACTCCAGGGCCTCACTCTCATGTTTTCTAACTTGGGGCATGTCCGATTGGGGGAGGGGTGTTAGTTCAGAGAGGTCCCCGTCCTCAGCGGACACGGAAACAGGAAAGCCATTCGGGAAGTCATCTGGGTCAGGCTTTACACTCTGAGGGTGGGCCCCGCTGATGAGGCTTTGGAGGTCCTCAGGGCCCAGA
Source organism: Pseudochaenichthys georgianus (assembly GCF_902827115.2). Classification (NCBI taxonomy): domain Eukaryota; kingdom Metazoa; phylum Chordata; class Actinopteri; order Perciformes; family Channichthyidae; genus Pseudochaenichthys; species Pseudochaenichthys georgianus. Next base: position 6,979,912 of record NC_047520.1, on the reverse strand, counting down.
GTACAGCCTAAACCGGGCAGGGAGAGGGAAGGTGTCTCAGTTGGTGGCAGAAGCAGGCCATTATGCAAACTGTCACTGTAAGTCTTGTAGGGTCTCTTCTGGGAGCGCATGGGGAGAAGGCGGTAGAGCTTGAGTGCGTTCGCTTTCTGCTTGTAACCCCCATTGGCTGTCTTTTCGCTGGAGATGAGGCTGGGGTTAATCCCGTGGATGGTCTTCTGGTGTGTTTTGAGATTGTAGTAGGTGGCAAAGGCGTCCCAGCAGAAGATGCACTGGTAGCGGCGCTCTCCTGTGTGCCACACCTCGTGCTTAGTGCGGTACTCTGCCAGGGCGAAGACCTTGTCGCAGAAGTGGCACGGATACTTGCGTCGCCACGAGTGTACGTTAGAGTGCCTCTTCAGGCTGGAGAGGGTCATGTAGGAGCGCTCACACACGGAGCAGAAGTAAATGACATTGCCGTCTACCACCTTCACAAAATGGTGCTCATCACCTGCTAGTAGCTCTGCAGCTGCTGCATCATCACCTTGGATACGTGCCAGGAGGCTCCGGGCTTTCTTCCCCTGCCGCACCTTTCCGATCTCTGATTGTCCCACGATCACTCCCCCCTCCACTCTCACCTCGCCCTCCTCCAGCGGCTCCTCCTTTGGCTGCACAGTGAGAGGAGGGGGGCCCAGGCTGTTGGGGGGAAGGCCTGGCACCCGGCAGGAGGACTCATGGGATTGCAGTCTCTTGCTGTGGATGAAGACTTTGCCACAGAAGCGGCAACTGAGGACGCGGCTGCCACGATGCAGCCGCATGTGGACTGTCAGGGAGGAGGCCGAGCTGAAAAGCCGATGGCACACACCGCAAATCAGCTCGGGCTTCAGGCTGGCTGTGGGGGGATAGGATGAGGAGTGAGGGGGGTCGGTAAGATCCTCCGACGGGGGAGGAGGAGGAGGCGGTAAGGGAGGAGGGAGGTGCAGGGGGGGCGGGTGAAGACTTGGTCCGTGAGGGCTTCCCACTTTCCCAGCTGGTCTTTTTTCTCTCCTCTCTGTATCCCCTCCTCTCTGATAGGCTGACGTGCCCAGACTGAAGAGGATCTGGGCCGTTTGAGAGGGGGAGGCGGTGCTGTTGGTTACCCTGTGCCTCTCGTCCCACCCGTCTCCGCCGTAACAGCCCGAAGATCTCGGGGGAGACCTGTGGAACTGAGTCTCTGAATTGAGTTTGGAGCACTTCAGAGGAGGCGGGGATTTTATATCTTTCCTGCTAAGTGCATGAACAGTCATGGGAGATGAGGAGGAGGAAGGCGAAGAGGACGGAGAGCTGTCGCGCCTCGGGGGCTTAAAAGGTCTGTGCTTTACGTCCATGGTAGCATCCAGTTTCCACAGCGACCCCTCGTCCGAGCTCTTGGAAGATGGCCGCCTTCGGTGAGGGGAAGGGGAGGACGAGGAAGAGCTACGACAGTGGTTCGGAGATGTGAGGGAGGCTGGGAGGGGGGCGGCACTAAGTGGGAAGCTTAGGGTGATTTTTGCATTTTTAGGTCCATCGGCCATGTCCTCCAGCCTGTCCTCCATCATGGCCTCTCCCCGGCCTACGTGCCTTTTACCCTTCATCTCCACCGGTTCCCCTTCCTCCTCCTCTTCTTCAGAATGAGAGGCCCCTCCAAGACAGTGGACTTGTTTGTAAAATCCTTCGATCTTGCTTGAGCCGCGGAGATTGACAGGCAGGCGTGAGGAGTCCCGGGCCGGTTGAAGGGTGTCTACAGCCACTAATGGCGGTGACGGGGAAGACAAAGGTGACAACCGCCGACTCTGTTGGCACGTGGTGTCCTTAATTGCACTGTGTGTGATTTTGCAGAGGGGAGTTAGCCCAGCAGCCAGGTGTTGTTCACTCAGACGTGACTGAATAAGGCCCGTGTGGAGGGGGTCCCACACCTTTTCACCGGACACCATGACCAGCCCCCGAAATCTGAAAGAGAAATCAGAAAATATGTCTTGGCTTGATGAACTTCCTCAGAGAAATGTACGACACTTACATTTATATCGACATGAAGCGAATAATTACATCCAAAGCTTTTGCAGTAGCAGCCATGATGCCTGTGGAACACTTTTGAGAAAGTGAACCGAATGCCCCAGCAACACTGAACTCTAACGGCTCAGCCAGGAATGGTGAAAGGAGGGAGAGGGTAGGGGGGAGGAATGAATCTGCGGCAGTGCTGGTTTAGATTTCAGCGTGCCACAACCAAGCCTTCAGAAAGGCATTCCAGAGATCCATCTCTCTCGGCTGTGACACAACATTCCCTTTGCCTAATTGGAAGGCGTTCAGATTTAATCAAGATTCTCTCAGAATAGAGTGTTGACTTAGATCCATGGCCCGAAAAGCACGTAAAAATAGTCCCACTCTCTCGCTGTTTGAGCAAGAGGCTTGTTAGCCATTCCTGGCAGTGGCCAGTGTTTGCCGGGCATGACTCTAACCATTTATTTGTGAAGGCGGAAGGGAAGGAAAGAGGGGAAGAGGAGAAGGGAGGGAGATTGCATGCATGTGCACAGAGAAGGGGTGTTTTTCTGCCTTCTGCATCCGGCACAATCTCAGCTAAGCTGTGGAAGATGAGCGACAGGCCATTCTCATTTCCATTCTAATTCGCCCGCCATGAGGGCGCATGCAGTTCTGCTACAAATTCACCGTACATAAGATAACTGCAGATTCTCGCCCGAAAGGCAATTTGCTGTTATTACTTATTCAAAACAGGTTCATTTATTTAGGTGTGCAGATTGGGGAGCAGAACGGAGACGATATAAGGCCATAATGATGCGACGAGAAGAAAAATCCTCAGTCATGCTTTTCTGCCTGCGTTTTCAAGCAGCAAAGCAGCCAGGAAGGCAGGCCGCTGTAAAATTCCACAGGCAGCCCTGAACAGGCAGAAACTAGGTCAGCACTGTTATTGCAGAGGGAAGAGGAGAGAGAGAGAGAGAGAGAGAGAGAGAGAGAGAGAGAGTGAAAGGGTGATAGAAAAAGGGAGAGAGAAAAAGGGAGAGAGAAGCTGAGGGTTAGTGGGAGAGCAGGAGACAGAGAGAATGATAGAGGAAGAGGAAGGAGGTGGAGGGGGGGTGTTGAAACAGGAACGGTCAGACACACTACAATGTCAGACAGACAGGAGCCCAGGCAAACAATCACACTCACAACAGCACATGACAAACACCACACGCATGCACACACACACAATACAAACATGCATGTATACACAGCCCTATACGTACACTTATGCATGCCCACAAGCAAGACTGACAGGCATAAACAAAGCAGTTCAACAAGGATGGGACCACTTGTAAATCACATTCAAAACCAAAAGGTGAATCTGAGTGCAGCATGGCACTGACACTAAGTGCAGAACAAAGTCAAGTCAACAGAAGGACAACCATGGTGTCCATGAGTGACGTACTCACAAGCACATGTTTGTTCTTGTACGGGGACAACAAACCAGTCCAGGCCAAACAAGATGTATGAAGAACTGGGACACAGAATTCTGTCTCGCCAGGCTTGCCATATTGCTTGTTGGTATCAAAACAGGCCTTCATTGTCACTCACATTTGCTGAGCAATAGATGCTGTGCAGGAAATCCCTTATGGCAAGTCTGCTACAAGTGGGCGGAAACACTGAGAGACAGCGCTAAGACTAAACATTTCACCATCTCAACTGATGCTTGCGCCGGGGACAGGAAACTGCGTATATGTCGCCCCCTCGCTCTTCTTCTTTATCTCCCTGTGACGCACACAGGCGCTGCACAAGCAGAGCCAGCACGACACGCCATCTGACTGTGACAGGCAGCTTCTAATGTGCTTTGAATGCGCTGGATTCACTCATACGTGTATACAAACGTATATGACACGCAGATATACACTTTTAGCTCTTAATTACGTGAGCAGATGGATCCACACTAACATCCTTCTCAAATGTGACCATGAATGTGGCAAGGACTCTAAAGCTAAATAAAGATAAACAGCAACCTTGTTCCCACACCTCTCTGCGACAGGGTGTTTCTGCACAAAACAAACATGTTGGTCAACCTGTGAAGGGTTCATCTATTTAGGCCTGTGGCACCTCTACACCGCAAGGCAGTAACAGGTTCTCAGCTGGTGCCGGACAAATGACTAACGAGACACACGTAAACATAAAACACCTACAAAACGCACTGGCTTTGCTCTAAGGACAAATCATCTTAGCGAACAACGGCCTGCTTTCAGCTATACTCATGGATTCAACTTGTATCCCATAGCTACGGAAGACCATTAGAGCCACATGTGAAATTAATTTGAGCAATAGGGCCACATGTTATTTTGAATTTTCATTTACTTTGCGAATAAATTCAGAATTGTGTTAGACTTTTTGCTAAGAAGTGCAAAATAAAATTCACTTTTGGCCCTTATAATCTTCCACGCATATGAAATGACAGATAGGAAGCTTTATTCTGGGAATTGTCATTCTTTTGAGTTCAATATTATAAGAAAGTTGCAGAACTCACGGATATCCAAAGACCTACTTGGATCGTAATCCTAACAAACCGTCTGCTTGAATTTTGGGACCAATTCAAAAGAGCTGAAGTTACACTATTTTACTTTACCATTAGCATCTGGAGAGCATGGATGACTTTGGAAACCATTCGTTAGTAATCCACTCAGTTTAAATGGTCAATCAATCACTAGGAACATCAGTGCTAAAGCGGCCTTGCATAACATGAAGCAGAGTCGTTTGGTTGGTGCCAACTCAAGGCCTTGAACCAGCCGTTGAGCAATCTGTTTATTCCAACACTGAAGCGAGTTCTTGTAACTGTGAGGATTAAATCACCATGCTTGTTCTTTTGTTTTTTTGCCATTTCCCATCTCAAAGAAAAATCCTTAATAAGCCAACCACAAGCATTGTAATCATGTGCGGTTCAAACTGACTTTGGCTCCAAATTCAAAAGTGTTGAGCCTTTTGGTCAAATACGTTATATAATTGAGGATTCTCACAGAAAATTACATTTGAATACTTTTTTAGTACCACTCAAATTACTTTTGATTGTAAACAGCTAACAATTTTGAAAACCCCTAAAATTACAGCTAAAAAGATCAAGTCATGTCTACTTCCCCTACACTCTAACCATTGAAACAAAATCCTGGTTGATTATAACTTAGGTTTTCTTTTCATAGGTATGTCCACTATTGAGATCTGGGAACACAACAACGTCGCAAAAGCATAACCGTGTGAGGCCAAGAAAAACTGGTGATCAGGCGACAGGCTTTAAATGAGCCAACAATTTCGAGAGGACCTAAATCACTGTATTTTGAGATGAAACAGACAGTGAGCACACCCAACACGTTGGTAATAATCCCTTATTACACAGGACACCTATGTTCACAAAGCAACAGTAACCTGACTGTACTGGTGCCTGAAATACTGCAGAACTGAACCAGGAAGTCCGTTTTTAATTTTTAGCAGCATCACCGCATTCGCAGATCCAAGCATAAAGGTTACTGAGTGAAAAGTTATATTGACTGATAAGAGTGAGGTCATTCGAATAAACCAGATTCATCCTTTAACCAAAACGTTAACGCTGATGTGCTGTCAACATATGTGTGTGTGTGTTTTGGGAGGGCGGGTTAAGGGGAGTGCCTGGAACACAGAATGTGGGGGGCCTCGGTTTTCCAGCCGGTGAGCCAGCGGCGTGTAGCATGTGGGAAGAGGAAGGTGTCGGTTGGGCTTTCTCCCCAGTGAGGGGCAGCCAGAGGGGCCCAGCGATTGGAGCAGCAGTTGGTCTCTGAAGAGGAGAGTGTATGTGTTCGCAGGAAGATGTGTGTGTGTGTGTGTGTGTGTGTGTGTGTGTGTGTGTGTGTGTGTGTGTGTGTGTGTGTGGTGTGTGTGTGTGTGTGTGTGTGTGTGTGTGTGTGTGTGTGTGTGTGTGTGTGTGTGTGTGTGTGTGTGTGTGTGTGTGTGTGTGTGTGTGTGTGTGTGTGTGTGTGTGTGTGTGTGTGTGTGTGTGTGTGTGTGTGGGTAGGGGGGCATCGTTAGCAAGAAAGGCTACTGAACTCTCCACAACCCCCCGGCCATAAGAGCGTGGTGGAGCCGGCCAGATGGGATAGAGGGAAGTAGGAGGTAAGGGAAGTTGGGGAGTGGTTGAGTGGAGGTGGTAGTGGTGGTGGTGGGAGCTGGGGGGGGTAGGGGTAACTTCAAACACGTCTCGCCCATGTTCACATTTCATGGTTTCCTTGTCTTTCAGATCCCCCCTCAGCATGACTGACCCCCTCTCCCCCCCTCTAACGTGTAAACTGTCGTATTGGTGGTGTTTTCGCATGCAGCTCCACGCACCAGCGAAACCTGCCCATGTTCTAAAATCGCCACACTCCCCACGCTCCGTTAACTCCCAGCCCAGCACGTAATTCCAATAATGCCACTCGCTGCAACACAATCATAGGAGGCCCCTCGGAAACAGTAGGGCCACAATTGTAACCCCGGAGCGCGGTAACACTACACCGGTGACCTTTATGAGGTGATTTACACAAAATCATTTTCAATTTCATGCGTGCTCCTTGTTTAAAAGGGGTGTGAAAGCCCCCTTTGGAGTTCTCAGTCTCAAACTACCAAGACACATTGGAGTTTTAGTAAGGCTGAGCCAGAACGGCATGTTACAACAGTCACCGTAAACTGCAAGTAAAACTATGGCAAGTTAGAAAAGATGAAGCGCTGCACCGAATTGCATTCGCATCCTTATGTTCGTTGCATATATTAAAATATCTGCATAATCAAACAAAGCAAACCAACTTGTTCTTGAAGTCTTTAAGAGTTGCATGACAGCATATCTATGAAGAGTAGAAAAAAAGACAAATACTATTCTCCAATGGGGGACCCAGGCACAACTGTCCAAAATACAAACGACAACATCATCTGTGTGACGCCACCGAGCAGCGAGAAAGTACACTTCCTCTTGCTGACCTATGACCCCTACCCTACTGTGGCAGTGTGCATCATATATTCCATATAGTAAGCAGAGGGGCTTGGCTTGGCATCCATGGAAACCAGGAATGTGGAGTAGTTGGCAGCAGATGCTGTGTTGTTGTTGGAGAAAGAAAAAAAAGTAAGGCTTCGGGCAGCAACAACGGGGTTGGTGACATCAATATGCCCTCTGCTGCTCTACCAGAGACAACCTCCAGCCGAAAAACAGGCTGGGAAAATGGAGGACAAACTGGGCGGCCCGTGACCGAAATAAGAGACAGAACCAGCCGGTGGAACCAGAGATGTTTACCGTTGCCTACATGCAAGTTTGTCCGCTAAAACACTTCCTGGGATGTTGCTAGTAACTTGATGAGGAGGATTGGAAGATGGGCCCACCATGTTAAGACCCCTACAACAAACCTCATATCTCTCCTGACGTGTGTTTGGCAGCCCCCCCCACCCGCCCCCTTTCTGCGGTGTATCACAAAGAGGCTTTCGATACATTAAAAGTTTCATCACAATCACAAAACGAGTCATCGCTCTTCAAAGAGAACTGCGTGGTGCGCCAGCAACAGAGAAGAGGATGAGGGAGACGAGGCCTGTTACTGGCACAAACACACACACACACACACACACATATATACACACACGGGCAGATCCAGTACAGGGACACACAAAAATACACGTCCACATACACACACTGCATAAAAAACACACTCACGCCCCGACACACACACGGTTTAATAAAAACCTTTTCCTCCTCTTCACGCGCAGAGCAAGCAGTGCCACAGCAGCAGAGTGAAGCCGGAAAACAGGCAGGAAAACAACAGCTTTCAGCGTCTCTCCCTCTTATTCTCCCTGGCTGTCTCTCAGGAAGGCAAGCATACAAGAGAACGTACCTCGGAAAACCTCCTGCTGCATCTCTGCTGCGATGTGTTCTCTCCCCTCACACTCCCTCTCTCCCTCTCTCTCTCTCTCTCCCCCTTGGTCTGTGTATGCGCACGTCCGAGTGTGTGAGAGCGAGGGGAGAGAGAGCGCAGGGAGAGGCGGTGCACACACACATGCATGCACACACACACACACAGACACACACATACAGGCAGCAGTGTGTGAAGACAGAGGGCAGGAGCGATTCTCACACTCGAACTTGCTCTCCCTCTCTCCCTCTCTCTCCCCCTTTTTCTTGCTGCCTCTCTCACTCCAGTTTTTGCCTTTGACACTCGATTCTTAGTGTTTTTGCTCTTTTTTTCCAGCAAGTGAATCCCCCCCTCCTTCCCCTCTGCACCCCCCCCCCTACCCCCACCCCATCCAAACCCCCACTGAATCCAATCTTCTTTTTATTTGGAAGTGTTGTTCCCTCTCTCCCTTTCTCCACACACACACACACACACACACTCATGCACACACACACTACTTTATATACACAAAGCCCAGCGATAGGGAGAGGCAGAGGGAGACAGAGTGGGAGAGCAAGCATGAGGACGCCATTTAAGCAGTTTGTTACGAGCACTGCAAGTCCCCAAAATGGCTGAAAACAAACAGGAACCACGCCAACTTGAAAAACCTGGGCACAAGGACGGACGAACTCGCAGACAGGGAGCGAGAAGAGAGTGAGTCAGAGAGACGGCGAGGAAGGTAGACAGAGAGAGGACAAACTGGCGGTAGTTAAATGGCGGATGGGAACACTGTGGGAAACAAGTCAAGTTCACGGAAAAATGGAGGCCTTAAAGGAGAAATCCAGTGATTTAGCACTTTAGGGACAGATTTAAAAAGGAAGGCCTTGCAATCTGACTAAAAGTCTCTAGTATTGGTCAAGCTCCAATAATGCTGTATCCTACATTTCCCAAAATGCAACTTGATAGCGTCTTTCTCAAGACTCCCTACCCATACCTGGCAAATGCTCAAGTCCTTTCAAACTCCACTTCCCTAGTTTCAAAGGCGTTCAGATCCAAAATACCAGGCGTGAAAACAACGCAACAAGCTTTGATGATGGTAGAACCCTGGAACGTTTTCACAGCGACAACAATCTAGCCAACCAAAAGTAGATTTAGGGTCAAATCCTGCCATTGGCCACAACTTTTACCCTGCATGCGCTTTCCAGTCCACCATCTGTGTGTTGAGTTTGCATATTGTGCTTTGCGTCACCCATAATGATTGTGATTGCTTTCAAGAACTGCAAACAACCCAGAGTGTTTTGAGAACTGGCTATGACTTTAGCGACAATAATTCTACCTCCATTTTGACAATTGGCACATACACAGTTGTCTGCCATATTGCCACACATTTAATAGCCCAACTCAATTCTGGTGCTAGAAGACGTTTCCTTTGGTTGTGGGAAAAGTAGAGCGAGGGGCCACTTGTACAAAGATTGAATGGCGAAAACATATCGCAAATGGTGGTGGCATCCACACAATTGCAGGCTTTAAATTTCTAATTTGGTAAAATTATTCTAAGGAACAACTTTTTTGTCTGAGCCCTCTACAAATGTGCCAACGCGGTGGTACCAAAATGCTAAGAGACCACTTTTCTATTTTCTCATTATACAGCTGTTTTCACAATGTGAAAAGTACTCCCGATGGCAAGTATACTGGTCCTCATATGTAAAATCAGTGGAGTGCCTCTTCAAACGAAAGGTGGTAAAGGTGGACAGACAAGAGCAGAAACTGGAGCAAGGACACGATTTAGTTGTCCATGCCCTCTGCTAAAAGGGTTCAAGTGCTATCAGCAGCCATGTCAATTAACTGCTTTTATGTCGGCGGGTGTATCTGATTCTGACACTGGCGGAACTTAAACTGCCGGTGACAAGGACCTTTTTTGTTTTACACCACAAGCTCTCCTCAACAAAATTAAGCAAAGGCGCCACCATCACGTCCTCCAGCTGGATATTACTTCTGATTCACCCGTATCCATGCCAAATGCCTCACAACAACAACCCTCTTCCTCCTGGTTTTCTCCCGGGCCATGCATGTCACGGTCAGTGGAAATTCCACATATCTCTGCTCTCAATCCGGCGGCCATGAGCCACTCGGCGGCCCTAGATCAAGAGGTACTCTGTCAGCTGGGACAAGAGGGCATGAAAATGAGAGGAGGGGTGGAAGAATGTTCCAGCACTGCTATGCTTCAACCAATTATACTTCCCACTGTCCTTTTCAGTTGAGCTGCCACCCCACAGACCCCCCCCCACCAGTACCCACCAAGTGAACCTTGACGCCAACATCCAGCCCTCCTCCTACTCTTCCCCTGCCCTTTCCCTCTCTCCCTCTCTTTCATCACTCGCTCCAACCCTCATTGTACACTGCCACACTTGTCTCCATGGGAACTGCTCTGGGATTGGGTGTTGTTCCTGTGACCTCTCTGGCTGTTGGAGTTGGGTGAACTTTTTTTCTCTGCTCCCACCCCCCCTACCCCCCCCCCCCCCCTTGTCCTCTCTCATGTACTCCTGCACGCTTTCAAGGCATGCTGGCTGTGTGTGGATGGGACAGCAGTTGTGAGTAGCTTCAAGATAGGACACTGGAATTCAAGCTAGATGGAACAATTTGTGAAAAGTGAAAGAAAGAGAGGCTGTGTGTGTGAATCAGATTGCCCGTTGGAGAAGACAATAGTGTGTGTGTGTGTGTGTGTGTGTGTGTGTGTGTGTGTGTGTGTGTGTGTGTGTGTGTGTGTGTGTGTGTGTGTGTGTGTGTGTGTGTGTGTGTGTGTGTGTGTGTGTGTGTGTGTGTGTGTGTGTGTGTGTGTGTGTGTGTGTGTGTGTGTGTGTGTGTGTGTGTGTGTGTGTGTGTGTGTGTGTGTGTGTGTGTGTGTGTGTGTGTGTGTGTGTGTGTGTGTTCCAGGAGTACGACCGCTCGGTCCACACTGGCATTGTCACGTGGCTGCAGCCGGCCGCAAAGTCCGTATTCAGAGGCTCCCCTGTTGTCCAGACGTCCCTATTCATGGGTGTTTGACCAAACGTGATCATAGCTTTTCATGCTGTGCTACCAAGCGACACACACATCTGAACACACAAAGATGGAGGAACCAAGGAAGCCATCTTGGCAGAAAATGCAACCATTAGCTCACCATTATTGAATCTTAGCATGGAGGACGTAAGAGATACACTAGGAAAGAAAAGAATATCAGCAGTTTGATATTTGACCGTTAAGATGAATCCTTCATGAGGTGTTTGGCTCATTTTTACAGCACATTTATTTTGATTTTATTTACAAGACGTGGTCGAAATTGTTTTCTTTTTTTACAGGGGCCCTATGATGCTTTCTGGAGTTTTCCCTTTCCTGTAGTGTGTGATGTAGGTTTTTGTGCATGTAAATCAGAGGTGGGGAATCTCCGGCCCCCGGGCCGTATAACTTAACTTTGTTGTTATTAGCATCTGGTTAGCTAGCTATGCTAACGAATATAAGAAGCTTTTTCTCCAACCAGTGAGGTAAAGGCACATCTTTATATGATCATTATAGTTATCAAAAAATAAGAGAATAAAGTATAGGTTTAACAGGTATAAAATACTATATGACAGTAAAAAAAAGTTGTTATTAATAAACTAGAATACAGTTTGAAAGGGGAGTGATTTGTAAAATATCCATAAAGAAAAAGAAATCTGCTTACAGTTCTGTTTCATATGGGTGTTGAGAGATGTATCCATAGATCTCTTAATGTTGCTCTCAAAGTGCACCAGATTTATGCTTTTAACTTCAACATTTAAAAAAAAATCTTCCCGGGGGAGCATGCCCCCCGGGCCCCCCTAGAGGAGGTTAGGCCCCCCCCTCCCCCACTTAAATCATGTACACATAGGAAACTAAATACATTTGCACACATCTTGTGTCCAATATCTTTCTGTTTTGGTGGTCATGCCACAACCGTGCACGTGCATGCACGAGTCATGTAAGATATCTGGATTAAGAGGTTGCTTTTTCTTTGCACAGCATGAAAGAAAGGCCAAATGAATGGGCTGTGATTTTAGTTTTTTTAAGCAGAGGTCAATAATTTGTACGGCCCTCGGAGGATGTTGAAAAAATTGAAATGGCCCTTGAGAGGAAAAAGGTTCCCCATCCCTGATGTAAATGGTCTGCAAAAGCAAAAATCCCAAAGTTCCCTCTAGTACAGGGGTCTCAAACTCAAGGCCCGGGGGCCAAATCCGGCCCACGACATCATTTTATGTGGCCCCGCAAGAGCTTGCAAAGAATATAATACGTTTATTATACGGTTACATGCCACTTTACAGAAGCAGGTTGCCCATAAACTACATGTCCCAGAATGCATCTCATTTTGTGACATGCACACTGAAGAGACTTGCAATTACTTGCCCTGGACTTCTGCTTTCAGGCGTAGTTAATTACTAAGTTATTATCCTATCCGATAATAATCCAATTCAGAGACAATAATGTAATATAATACATTATTTTATATAATAAATATATATATATATATATATATATTATATATTTATATAGTTACAACCGGCCCTTTGAGTGCAACCTTTATGTGAATGTGGCCCGCGATGAAATGTGTGTCGCAGATATGTATATATGTATAAGGGGTAAAGAAAGACCCACTTTTGCTGACTGTGAAGGGCAGTAAGAGAAGACAACGTAATGTGACAGAGCATTTCCCATTTAAAAAATGTTTTGCAAATGTTTTATGTTGTAAAAAAACAATAATTTTTTCAGTTAACAATAAAATGTGTATTACACATCCAACCATTTCAGAGCTTTGTCCATAAGGGAAATATCTTTCTCTCAAAGCTCTGCTATATTCATAAGCAACTTGCTAACCGTCTGTCTGCTCCTTAATGCTGGTACAGTGGGTTTTTTTCATGTTCGAAACTGCTGTCTACTGGTTATAAATATTTCTGGATTCACTTTTTTAAACAACCCCTGTTACGCTACTTTTATCATGAACATAATTAATTATAGCTAAAATGGCTAACATTTTAAATGTCACAACTTAATGACCCCACTTTGACCTACTAAATGTGCTCTGTGGCTTCTAGCAAAAACGCTGAGTGAATAGCTTTCTCTTTTCCTGAAAAGGGGAAAGTTGATGTCAGTTTAAGTGCAACTGAATCTTTGGTTGACTTGCATATGAAAAATCTAATCTTTAGCTCGGTTTTGTTTGAAAGATTGTCAGTGCAGAAAGATAGTTCAGAAGAATATAAGGGCAGCAAGATCAGTAAGGGTGCATGAGTCCATTGTCTGCAACATTTGTTATTCAGACTGCATTCCTACTGATACATGTGTGCGAATTTATCCTGATGCTCAGGGGTTTGTAAACATCCTCAATGATCTCAAAGTTGGGATGACTAACCTCCTCGCCAGCTGACTTGGACTGAGATCAAAGTGGGTAGTCGGATGCTCGAGGAGTTCAAATGTCAGTGGTTTTCTTAAAGAGGAAGCAAGGGTTTCATAAGGACGACGCTGCAATTCCTGTCTGCGGCCTTCAAACAGAAATCTGAGAACAGACAGATGAAGTGAAAACACAACACATGCATTTTCTGAAAGTACGTGTTCAGATAAGCATGACATATGTACACATTTGTACTCTCACACGCAAACAGATGAATGGGTGTTTAAGCCCTCAGCATTGTCTTACAGACTTGGGGGCGGGACAATTGGTAACTTGAGGAAACCTCTCTTGGAATAGGGAAATCTGAGCATGCTGGAGCCTGTCCTGAGCTAACACTGCAACACTACAACAAAATGTCAGGGCTGCATTCTAACAATATGGAATAGAAAACACACAAACCAAACAGCTTAAGGTGCGAGAACCCTTCAGTTCACATTTTGCGTGCATTCCTAATCTATATCTGTTAACTAATGTAAAATCCCTTTTATGTAAGCACTTGTCTATCAAAATGTTCTCTGTGTTAATAGAAACCACAGAATTTCATCTATTCCAGATGAGCCATGACGTGCATTATTAAGTAAGAATGCAGCCTTTAACGGTCGAATTACTGTATTACTCCACTGTGTATTGTGCCAGATATGTGTCAAACATGCTAAATGCATATTCATTCATTTTTCTTAAGAAATCCAAGCTTATACCTCGCAGTAAAGCTTCCAAATACTTTCCGGACACATCAAGGGGTGTAGAAAAAGCAATCAAGTAAAATATTATATAAGAGATTTTGAGGAAACCGGGCTCGAACTAAAAAAAGAAGAATGGGATTAAAAGTTATAAAATATTAAGAGATCTACCCTGACGTCTTGTATTATCACGTACAATGTGTTGGAGTGCTTGCAAAAATAAGCGCAGGTGTTACATAGTGATGTCACTATGTTTCAGAAGTAAACAAAGGAGTCCAATGGAGGCGTTTGAGGAAGGGGGGAGGGTGTGGGGAAGAAACTCCTTCTACAGGGAACTTTGAAGGTGCATTCACATCGCAGTACTTTTCCCACAAAGGTTCATGAGAACTCTTTAGTACAGATCGCGTTCACACCGGAATAAGTTCCTGGGGAAGGGTGAGGCAAATGAAGCCGCTGACGTCACTTCTTCTTCTTCTGCTTTGGGTTTACTGGCAGGCCGCAAACAACTTCATGGCGTATACTGCCACCCGAAGTCCCCGGCCGGATGTCCTCGGAGTTGGGGACTGGCTTCAGTAGAAGCTGCTGGGACTCCACCGCTCCCATGTTTTCTTTTGTGTTGCCATAAGTTAGTCTCTCTGCGTTTGTGCGCTGGGCTAATGCTAATTCTAATAATGCTAATGCGAGGATAATAACATGGCGGCGAGTTTTACAGGGCGTGGTTTGCAATCCGCCCAGCCAATCAGAAATAGGAAACGTTTTCTCCCACGAAAGTCCCTGCTCTCTAGCAAAGGGGGTAAAAAAGGTTCCGATGAACTCATTTTAGTTCCGGCTCATTTCGGAACTATATCGGAACTAAAGTGGGAAAAGTACTGCGGTGTGAACGCGGCTTTTGAGGTTTTAGCCTTTGCAGACCATGTATATGCACAAACACCTTTATAACACAATACAGGAAAGGGAAAAAAAAAAAAACAAAGCATAAAAGGGCCTCTTTAATAAAATAACAAGTTTATCATGTCCTGATCTAGAAGTCCTTTTCCAGTGATCACATGAAAATGGAAGAGAGAAATATTTGATGATGTACTCTGTGACCTTTTGTATAAAGCGCTGCAGCTTATCAACTTCCTTCTGGCTCTGAATGTTACAGCTGATGAAATGATCGGTTTCAGTTTGATGAAAAACTTCAAACAGCTGTGAATGCCTGAATCTTTTATGTTTTAGTAGAAGGGTTAGAGAGTGTAACACTGCCCCAGCCCTCGCCTGCGAGACAACACGAAGGGACTAAAATGCACAAATCCCACAGAGGCCATTCTGAGCAGATGTCCAAAACCTGCATGCTGCAAAGTTGATAGAATGTCTATATGCTGTTCAGGATGAAAGCACCGACAGGATTCAAAGAGTTATGTTGACAAGTGATGTGAGACAGTGATATAGTTGTGCTGTAGACTTCTAATATAACTCAACGGGCGGCTCCATCAGAGTATCAAATGACAGAAGTAGGGGTTTCATCAAGCACTGGCTTCAGAAACATTGAGGTTCAGCGTGTTAGTGTGAGCGGTAAAACACTGCTGAGTCACACAAACTAGCCTTAGGCACACACAAGAGATAAAATGTTAAGAGAGTAAAGTGAGTTAGATGGGCGCAGGCCGCACAGGAGTTACAGTTGGCACGACATTTAGTTTGATAAGCATAAACCGACGGCAAAATATGGTTGGATAACAGGAGAAATAATAAAGCAAAGAAGAAGCGGAGGAGAGGGGTTTGGGGCATGGAGGTTGCCAAAGGAGACTGGAGAGGATAGGTGGAAAATCATCCGGGAGGGGTGGCTGATACGGTGGGGAGGAGGGAGGAAGGGAGGGGGACGGACGGCTGGTTTTTCCACTGCCAGAGAGAGGACGGCTAAATCAAATTAATTAGCTCCTTCATCTCCAAGCAGCTACTCAGGCATGCTGTACTGGCGAAAGAGAGTCGAGGGGAAAGAGGGGAGGGGCAGTTGGCATAAGAGAATGGGAGAAAGCGAGATAGGACATGGTGGAGGGGTGAAAAGCCTGCTGTGTATGTGCGCCATTCAGCAGGACGGGCACCGAGGGGAGGGGTGCATAATTCTCTGATAAGCGTGAGGGTTGTTTTGCTGGATTCTCTGTTCAGCCATGAGGAGGAGGAGGAAGTAGCTGCATGTCGGCTGATGCTGTGTGCTGCTGCGCTTCGGGGCGATGGTACTTCCTGTTTCTAGACAGCCTGTAATTTTGAGAGCACTGTAAACAACCCTGCTTTTCTGCGCGCCTCTTTAAATAGAAACTTCAATCAGAACCTCCCGGAAAGACGGGTTTTTGAGCAATGACAACATGAAGTAAACTTATCCTGTGATCACAAATAAAGTAATAAATAACTCATATTTACTGACTTCAGAGGAAAAGCAGCAGAAAAGCAGCAACAAGAGGGGAAAAGAAAACGAGGCAGATGGTTGGAGGCAATGGCATCGAGCCAGGGGACAGAAAACAGCAGCAGAGCAAGGAAACCAAACACAAAAACAAGTGAGAAAAGAAGCAAAGCAAGCTGTATGGCAACTGCAGGCAGCATGTGGTCATCTCAGAGGCTCAGTGTGCAGGAGAGCGGGGTGAGGGAGGGAAGATGAGACGGTGGGAGTCAGAGAAAAATATGAAGAAGGTTTGTGCACAAGTGGGAGGTTCAGACAATAAAAGAGACACGTCTGCGAGGTAGGAAAAGGGATCATGTGACAGAGAAGAGGTAGGCCATGTTGATTCACAATTTTTAAGAAAAGGCTTCCCAATGAGTGAGAGGAGAATGTAAGCCAAAGGGCAGCATGACAGACAGGGCCAGGGGTCAAATCCTCGGGAGAAGAGCGCAGTGGACAGCTCAGCGCTGCAGCACTGCCTGGGCGAGACTTGGCGGCACTGTGAGAAGCCCAGATTAGCACTAAGCCGATTGCAACGCGAGGTAGGATCAAGAGCAATTCATTTAGCACCCAGATAGTTCCAGGAAGAAGCTGAAAGAACCCTAACAAAACTCATAGCCGACTTAACATTCCTACTTGAGTCTCTTCTCTACAAACAGAGGAAGAATCCTGCGTTAAAAGGAGAATTTGGAAGGTCTGAAAGGGTGGAGGATAAAAGGAAGGATAAAAGGAAAGATGAAGACGCTTGGCTGGGGCTGACATCAGCCAAAACAAGCATCTAAAGAACAGGACATTCTCTTGCAGACAGAAATGGGCCGGCCTGTTCCAATGGGCTCGGAGAGAGCATGCCTCCAACCCTGCGTCACACGCCTTTATTAGAAAATAACATCCTGGTGCATGACTTAAGGGGAAATGTGGATGAACACAGATAATTTATCATTCATATCTCTATTTTGCTTAAGATACACACATTTCATAGCAGTTTTTGGTGCTGCATATTAGGCTGATACTGTAGGGTTTGTTATTATTACAGCAATATCTTCCCAGAATCTAATACACACTTGAGACTTTTCCCCACAAAATTGCCATGGTATGCATGTCTGCAGGGATGCTGTGTCCAAAGAAAATCATCACAGCCTTCAGGACATGTGGCTTTGGTTTTTGGAGGTCATTCATGCTTACAAACAGTAACTGAATTGTTTAGAGAAAATGCAACTATATACTTTTTTGTGCTTCGGATTTGATGGCTCGCTAGCTCTGTTTATGTTTATTTCTGGAGAAGCCGGAGTGCCGTTATAGTTTAGCTCATTAATTGTAAATTGGCAAGGGAAAAAAGTAGTCTGTTCCTCCCACCAGCATCTGCCTGGCTGTCTCTCCCTCCCTACTTGTACGCCTATTGTGCTACAGAGCTCCCCCTTCCCCTACTCTCCACCAACCCCTGAAAACACTCACTGTCAGGCTGACACCAACAGACAAGAGCACCCCCTAGATCCATGAATCCTCATCCACTTCATGAATGAATGCCAATGGGAGGAATATACATGCTGCTACAGGCACATATATTTCATGTTAACTGCCAAATAAAGACATAATACCTCAAAATACCTAATGTCTAAATATGTCTGCTGGAGAGCCACACAGAACCAAAACAGTCCATCAAGTGAAATCCATAACCAACAACTGCTCTTTAGCAAGGCCTCATGTCATTGAGGTAAGCTTCCTCATCCTTGATTTAAGACGGTTTATAGCAGATTAAATACCTCAAATTAGAAATAAAATGTATATGACTTATTCCATAACTAATTAAGAATATCAACAGTGGGGTTCTGAAAACAACAACAATGCCACATATCTTTAATGTGTGATATTGTTCAACCTTATTTATAAAAATACCTTTGCTTGGATTCTTTTTTTAAATTCTTAACCCATTCCCTGCAAACATCTAATAAATGTAAACCAACATGTTTTAACTGCAGCGGTGGAAGAGTCAAACAAATAATACAATAGAATTAAAGAACTCAGAAGTCATAACTTAAAGTATTGCATTAAAATGTTGCTCTGGTAAAATTACAGAAGTATTTACAGCAAAATATACTTGGTATCAGAGTAGACCGTTTTTGTTTTTTTAAATGTTCTTATAACAAACAGCTCCTTTTTCCATTTTACAGCAAAAGCTTGTTGAAGTTTAGAAAAAAATATATCATGCATGTATCAAATGTGCAAGAATGTTTTGCTTCCAAGTCCAAATCGACATAATTTGTAAATCATTTGTATATGCTTTGGTTTATGTTGTAATTGTTACAATCATGCCAATGAAGGATATTATATTTAATGGATCTCGGTTGTCATTATGTTCACAAGCAGCAGCCACATGTATTTGTAATATTTTGCATAAATGGTGTAGATTGTACATGTATTCAAAACGTGTGGATGAATTCCTGCCCACAGTATCTATGTACTAACCTCCTTGCAGCAGTAGAGGGAGCTCCTTTGACAGCCCGCCGAAAAGCACTGAAAACGTGGTTGTGCAATGTCTTTGTAACGCTAACAATTCTCAATATGAGCCAGAGGAGGGAGCCAGCTGGTCAATAATGAATCCTTTGTATAGTCATGGTATAGCATGGCACATGGTGAACAAAGTGATTCACTGTCACATTCTTCTACATGTCAAACCTAGCATACAAATGTGTTATATTCATTTGAATTGCTCAAAACAGAACATGCTTTGACTCCATAAGGATACTGCAGATGTGGATCTGTTCTTGCTTCTTGGCTTGCATCTTGTTTCCTTCCTGTGCTGAACCTACCAAAAAAGAGATGAGGGCAAACAGGCAAGTGCATGCTGGTATCAGCACATCATTGATGAGCCGTCCCATTTAACATGACAGTGATATTAGAACAACTATGATTCAATTAATTGTGTTTAATTTTTTCTCAAAAATAAAAAAAATCCCACAGTCCACCATATTGGTTCAGTGTCTTTATTTAAACAGAAGGCAGTAAAAACATGTATCACACAGGGTCAACATTCTGAGCACTGTTACATATAAATTACATTTAATTAAACAATATCAGGTATACAAATACCTATGCAATAATAGCACTGAAATATAAACAATAGCACTAGTTAGATTCTTTCATTTCTTTAAAATGGAGACAGAATGCACTGCCTGCCAAGAGCAACATATTGTTCTAAGGAAATATAAAGTACTGCTTGTTTGGGAAGATAGAGATGTATGCCTCTCAAAAAGGACCATACATTAACAGTGTTCCCTTCTACTTTTAGACAACAATATTGCCATTAACCCAGGGCAAACGTCTTCCCTTGTGCTGTAAACAAGGAGAGCTAACCAGATAAATCTATTGTGTAACAAGCTAATGGCATCTCTAAGTCCCTGGAGACAAGATAATTACTTTAACCGATAACACCTAAACTTTAAGTAATCATTAGATTGAGTAAAAGGGTGGGATGCCTCCAATGTCATATTCACTGCAAAATCAGTTGTAAAAACCCTATTATTGAGTAGACAGCAGGCATATTCTTTCAATAACAGACTAATATCAACGTAGTTAGCTAGCAAAATGGCTTCAACTTCGACGAAGAGTAAGGACTATTGAAACGTATCCACACTTTATATCCAATCACGTTAAAACTAGCCATTTAAAACGTACACTGAGCCGCTCCTTATTTTATCAAGGTGCTCAACATTTGTATTTATTTTCTAAATACGCAGCTATGTGGCAAGTCAAGTTGGCCAACAAGAACATCCCAGACTCCATCTTTCTCAACAAGAAGCATATCGTTGAACACCGCCATGTTGGGCGCTAGAGGAGTCCAACAATGCTAGCTTAGATAGCCTATCTATTTGACCTCGGGGTAAAGTTATAACACAATACAAACCCTATCTGCTGCTATAACGAACACTCTTGTACTATAGCATTAACACCAAGACAAAGGTAGACTAGCAGAACCGGCGATTTACTAAGCTAACGTAGCTATTGCTAGCAACTAGCTGGCCGTTTGGTCCCGCAGCGTTCTTTCCGAGGCTAAACCATCCGGATCCTTTCGCTTACTTTTTTGCATCTTCTGAGCAAACCCCAACTTTCAAATACTATATTTATTCATATGAAAGCCTAGCAAGTTAACTATGTATAATAAGTGTCCATGGGTACGATAAAAATACAGAAAGCTGGGATCATACCGTCGTTGTCGGCAAAGTAATCATACGTTGAGCTAACCTGGCTCTAATTGCTAAGAAAGCTACATTTGTTATTAAAACTGTCCTCAGCTGGCTAGTATATTAGTTGTAATGATCACAGTTTCGAGTGATTAAAGTTAGTTTCCAATTAAATAATGAGCGAAGTAATGTAACTTAGCGTTAACCGCCAAAACGACAGTATATCAGACTGCTTTCGAAACGTGGCCTACGACAACGTTTATAATTTTAACAAATATATTGAAAATATAACAACAACTGAACAAAACAATTACATATATATT
Source organism: Pseudochaenichthys georgianus (assembly GCF_902827115.2). Taxonomy (NCBI): domain Eukaryota; kingdom Metazoa; phylum Chordata; class Actinopteri; order Perciformes; family Channichthyidae; genus Pseudochaenichthys; species Pseudochaenichthys georgianus. The sequence goes on along the minus strand of NC_047520.1, from coordinate 6,959,043 downwards.
ACACGCATAACATGTTCATATACAATTCGTGAAAAACTGCTGGAAAACAAATGTAGAATGAACACTTAAGGCTTCCCCCAGTCTTTCCTATAGGGCGTACGGAAAATCCATTCGACTTGCCGGACACCACTCGGAGGCGAGTCCGAGGCTTGAGACAAAGTCCCATAGATCCAAAATTGCACAGGACGGAAAACCCAAGAGTCGATGTGTTTCTAAAGTATGTCGAAAATAATCCACGATGCAATGTTTCGAGATGGAAATATCATGTATTTCGACCATTTCCCCATGTTTAATCAAAGGTCTTAACAGGCCTCAGCCCTGAGCCTCTTTTCTTAGAGCCCAGGCTGATCTACAGCGAGACGAACGGGAGAACAGAGATTTTTTTTAATTTTGCTCAGAGGGAAGAAATTCACATCGGCAACATTCGGCAACCATCGGAAGCAGGGCGGGTTTTGTTGAAATTATTCTAAGAAGGTTCATTTCTTCGTAGCCATTGGTCATCGCTTTTCAACTACTCAATATTAATAAGACAACGGACGAATAGAAATGATTTAAGTTGAATATTCACATTTTGCATGCAAATTAGACATCGCACCGCCTACTCCGTTTTAATAAAGCCAATCGGGGTGAGTGTAGATTAAATCAATGCCCGCCTTTATTTGTGATTCGTTAAAAAAATAAACGTGCTCTGTAATTGGCTGTACGTGTGGCAACATTAATTATTCATGTGACTGCATTGAATGGCCAATGAGCGGTTTACTACAGAGATCCATGTCCCACCTACCAAAGAGTCAGCCCCTGTCTTTCTGCCTGGGCAACCCCGTAGTAGGCACTCAGTCTATAAAACCAAACGTTGGAGCGCTTCATGTTCAGAAGCGCTAAGAGCGCTCCAGAGTGTAGACCTCAAAAGGGAAGGGAGCAGTCGGTAGCCATCTTACTTAGGACCAAAACACAAAAATCTCGACTATAAAGGCAACCGACAACAGAGGTCCCTGGGATATCGCCTTCGGAGACTTTCCGGTCACCGTTGGCGGCCTGACCAGAGTCGTGGTGACAATTTAAAGACTGTTCCTGCTCACAAAGCGGCGTGCCGAGGAAGGACGCGTCTCTTTGAATAGACAGGATGCATGGACCGCCCTCCGGCGACAGCGCATGCCCATTGCGCACGATCAAGAGAGTTCAATTCGGCATCATCAGCCCAGATGAGCTTGTAGGTTTTCTTTTTGGGGGAGAATGGGGTATTTTAATAATTTGTGTTTAGATCACACACCACTCTTACATTTGCTTCATTGATCTTGTAGTTTAACATATATGGCAAAGACATGGTTCTGTTTACGACGTGAAATGCTCGCTGTTAGCCTAGCTTAGCTAACTAGCTGTATCAGGCTGGTGGAGCTTGTGCTAACTAGCATGTTGCAGGAAGTTTGAAAACTTAAAACACAACATTCTCAAAAAGTATACATGCTGTCACATGAATTAAACCCCCTTTTAATGTATTCAATATACCTTGTAGGCCCATCAGTAAGTAGACATTTTGCTTACTTTAATGCTTTCCGATATATAGACATAGCTCGCTTGGTTTTACCACTGATACACCGCATTGTACTCGCTATAAACGAATAAAAGGGTACTTCAACAATTTTCGATATGCATGTTTTCTTTAATTTAAGATGAGGTGTTGTAGTTTTAGGCATTAATGTATACTAGATTAGGAATGCAAATGTGATTGAGCATACCATTTCATATAATGGTAACATTTTAGGTTTACAGAACTTTATTTGTCCTCGTTTTTTCTGTGAATTTAACGTTTTAAACACTATATGATGTTTAAAAAAATATTTTGTACCTGATGTCGATTAATGCTTGATAAAAATAAATATTTATAACTGATGTATGTGCAGAGGTATTTTATTTTATTATAGGCAGTAGATGATCAACTTCAGATTATTGTCAAATGTGTAGCATCAACTATGATGTGTTTGTCTGCAGAAACGGTTGTCCGTTACGGAGGGGGGTATCAAATACCCCGAAACAACAGAAGGAGGACGTCCTAAAATGGGTGGCCTTATGGACCCCAGACAAGGGGTCATAGACCGATCTGGGAGATGTCAGACATGTGCAGGTATAATATAATTGTAGCACTTCCTACCAAAATATATGATCAGGTGGCTGCTGTCCTTAACTGGTGTCATTAATCATAATAATATAAACATGCTTTTTGTTTCCTCAGGCAACATGACGGAATGCCCTGGTCACTTCGGGCACATAGAACTGGCAAAGCCAGTCTTCCACGTCGGCTTCGTAACAAAGATTATGAAGATTCTTCGTTGTGTCTGCTTCTTTTGCTCTAAGCTTCTAGTGGATCCAGTAAGTACATTCAGTATTTATCTGTACATTATGATGATAATCTACCCATTTTAATCCAACAAAGTAAGATTTCAGTGTTGTTCATAGCTTTTCTTTTTGTTTTTATCTCCAGACCAATCCAAAGATCAAAGACATCCTTATAAAATCTAAAGGGCAGCACAGAAAACGTTTGACACATGTATACGAGCTGTGCAAGGGAAAAAACATCTGTGAAGGAGGAGAGGAGATGGACAACAAGTTTGGAATGGAACAGCAGGATGCTGAGGAGGACCTTACCAAGGACAAGGTATTTGGGTGGAATATTGTTGTGATTGTTAATGGGCATTTTGTCTCAACATTTACGCCACTGTCCAAAATATTCTCGTTCTCACTTTATTTTCTCCAACCATGTGACTTACGCAGGGTCACGGTGGCTGTGGGCGTTACCAACCCCGCATCAAACGCACCGGCTTGGAGCTGTACGCCGAGTGGAAGCACGTTAACGAGGATTCACAGGAGAAGAAAATCCTGCTGAGTCCTGAACGTGTGCACGAGATCTTCAAGCGCATCTCCGATGAAGAAGACGTCATCTTGGGCTTGGACCCCAAGTTTGCCCGACCAGAGTGGATGATTGTAACGGTGTTACCTGTGCCTCCCCTGGCTGTCAGGCCTGCTGTCGTCATGCAGGGCTCTGCTCGAAACCAGGTAAAGCAATAGGATCACAGACAGATTATTTTTTTCCTGCATGTTTAAGTGATGTAAAACAATTTGATTAACAATTAATCATCCCTTAACTTGTGTTCTAAAGGATGACTTGACCCACAAGCTGGCGGATATTGTCAAAATCAACAACCAGCTGAGAAGAAACGAGCAGAGCGGCGCTGCGGCTCACGTCATCGCTGAGGATGTCAAACTGCTCCAGTTTCACGTAGCCACCATGATTGACAACGAGCTGCCAGGCCTGCCAAGGGTATGCATGCAATTCCTCCAGCCCTGTCTGACCATTTCTGTGTTTCCATGGTGCTTATTTTACTATCATGTTTTTCTTTCACAGGCAATGCAAAAGTCTGGCCGTCCTCTAAAATCCCTTAAACAGCGCCTAAAGGGGAAGGAGGGCCGAGTCCGAGGTAACCTCATGGGTAAGCGTGTGGACTTCTCCGCCCGTACCGTCATCACGCCAGACCCCAACCTGCATATCGACCAAGTAGGCGTGCCTCGATCCATCGCAGCCAACATGACCTTCCCAGAACTCGTCACACCCTTTAATATCGACAGGTACTGCCGCGTAGAAAGCAGATTCAAACTCATGGCATGTGGGAGATCCTGTATTCCAAATTATGGAAAGTGATGTCATCTAATTAATTCCGATGTCTCTCTTAGATTACAAGAGCTGGTACGAAGAGGCAACAGCCAGTACCCAGGAGCCAAATACATCATCCGGGACAACGGAGACCGAATTGACCTTCGATTTCACCCCAAACCAAGTGACCTTCACCTGCAGATCGGCTACAAGGTAAGATTCAAATATACCTATAAACTACTGAATTTTTTTGTAAGATGAATTAAAAAATATCCTTTAAATCTTCTCACAGACTAAAACTGTTTGAATTCGTTTCTTATTCAG